>NC_135663.1:9830673-9977597 GCF_964188315.1 Podarcis muralis
CTTGTACACATGCACACATACACACACAGCAAGAAATGTTGACTCAATAGGCATTGATTGGGATTTTATGAAATTCACCCAGTGTCCAAATATACCATGCACCTCTGGGTGCATGTTTGCAGTAATAGCATAACACAGATAATGAAATATGGGGGGCAGGGTTTGAATTAAGACAAATGTGTTGCAATTTATACATACAAGCAAAACAGGCAACTCTGACATGGTGAAGGAACTAGGATGGCAAGCAGACGAGGGCAATTAAGGAATATCAAAAGCACTGGGATTTCCCTTGCTTGAATACCTTTATAGACAAAAGCATTTCCCTCCTATCTATCCCAGCTAAAAGTGTATATTACTACAATACAACAATATCATTCCAGATTAACTGTTATAGTTTCTACCCCAAAAAAATCCTGGGAATTTTATTTTGTGAGGATTCTCTGTTAGAGACTGGTACACTCGCCCTCTCAGAGCTACAATTCTCAGAGTGCCCAGGGCAAAGGAAACAGCTGTTTGTCTGATAAGAACATACGAAGAGCTTTCCCCCTTAAAGTGGACTTAAAAGCCTAAACTGAGCCTATAGCGGGCTTGAACTGAAAGCTAAGAGTGGATGTTTACTCTGCGATGGGTGCTCCAAGTTCTTTGCAACATCCACACGGCATCGCTGGCATCAGAATGCCAATTCCATTTCTCACTGCCCCTTCTAATCCAGAGTTACCCTTCCACAGATAATCCAATACATTACACCATGGGTAGGCAAACTAAGGCCCGGGGGCTGGATCCAGCCCAATCGCCTTCTAAATCTAGCCCACGGACGGTCCGGGAATCAACGTGTATTTATATGAGTAGAATGTGTGCTTTTATTTAAAATGTGTCTCTGGGTTATTTGTGGGGCATAGGAATTCATTCATTTCCCCCCCCAAAAAAAAAACTATAGTCGCGCCCCCCCCCCAAGGTCTGAGGGACAGTGGACCAGCCCCCTGCTGAAAAAGGTTGCTGACCCCTGCATTACACACACACGAAAATACTGTTCCCAATGGTGCGTTTGCAGATTTGGGGGGAAGATGGGTGCTAGCTGCTGAACACAAAGCCTTGTGACTCTCCGTGGAGGGGAATTAGCTCCAGCGGTAGACCACTCACTTAGCATGAACCAACAGGAATGATTAATGGAGCCTTCCCCACTCTTCCTTTTTTGGGGGGAGATGACCCATTGCTTAGCAATAAAGCACATGGTATGCATAGATTCTCCTGGCCCCTGACATTATAAGTTAACATGGTCAGTTAGAAGGGGGTGTAGAACCACAGAATTGTAGAATTGGAAGGGAGCATGATCTAGTCCAACCCCCGGCAAGGCAGGAAACTTAGCTGAAGCGTCCATGACAGATGTGATTTGAGACTTTTCTCTGCCTGGCGTACTGGAGAGTTTCTGCAAGTCAGTGTAGACAACACTGGGCTAGATGGCTAATAGTGCGACTTGGCAACAGGCAGCTTTCTATATCCCTCCTCCTCTCCATCCCAGTAACATCTAGCAATACAAACATAGCATTGTAACCTCACTCTGCTGCGAATTCCCCCATGCCTAGAGGAGCTGCTGCTTTTGATGACTGGCAGATGCATTCAGTGTGGAAGCACCTGGAGACTCCCAATCTTAAATGACCACAAAGTGAGTGGGCATTACTCGAGGCACTTGGCTTCTTCTCAGACCAGAAAACGGGACATTTTCTGTAGATCTCTGGCCCCCACTTTTATTTCATTTGGGTGTTAAGGAGTTACTGTGCCTGTTTGAGAGGAGTGGGATCTGTTGCTACGTCTGTGCTGCTTTAAGGGTAAAGGTAAAGGGGACCCCTGACCATTAGGTCCAGTCGTGACCGACTCTGGGGTTGCAGTGCTCATCTTGCTTTATTGGCCAAGGGAGCCGGCGTACAGCTTCCGGGTCATCTGGCCAGCATGACTAAGCTGCTTCTGGCGAACCAGAGCAGCTCACGGAAATGTCGTTTACCTTCCCGCCGGAGCGGTACCTATTTATCTACTTGCAGTTTGATGTGCTTTCGAACTGCTAGGTTGGCAGGAGCAGGGACCGAGCAACAGGAGCTCACCCCGTTGCGAGGATTCAAACCGCCGACCTTCTGATCGGCAAGTCCTAGGCTCTGTGGTTTAACCCACAGCGCCACCCACGTCCCTGCTTTAGTGCTGCTTTAATAAGACTTTTAAACTTGCTTTCTACTTTTAAGCTACAGTCTTCTAGACGCAGCAGACTGTCAAATTCAAATAAGTTGGTTAAAAAACAACAACCCAACAACAAGATCAAGTAGCTGCCTGCTCTTTATTATCTTTTATGTCAAGTATGAGGACAGGGGGAGCCTCGAGGCAGGTTAGGTGGCTCAGGAAGAGCTCCTGAGGTCATGGGGCTGCTGAGGAAAGAGGCATGCAGAGCTTCCAAGTCACGCTATGAGCAGCGCATGCAGAAAACACAGCAGCCTACCATATAGTATACAACCAGGCCTGGATCTGAACACAGAAGAGAAACCAAGGCAAGGGTTGCAGGGACCTGTATCTCTCCTATCATGAACTCACCATTGTTATGGCTTGGCGCCAAAGGCATTACTCAGCTCTGCTCTGAAATATCCAGTGTATCAGAAGAGCTGGAGGTGGGATGGAAATCCCAGATATCTAACCACCTGGCTTCCTAGGAATTTGATGCAGGCACTGAGGAATGTGAAGAATTTGGAATGTCCAAGCTATAATTCATAGGAAGCTCTATGGAAATTTCACAGCTGCACCCTGCGTTCCATTCCCTCTTCATTTCTCTCTGCTTTCTCTTTGTTGTTGTTGTTTAGTCATTTAGTCGTGTCCGACTCTTCGTGACCCCATGGACCAGAGCACGCCAGGCACCTCTGTCCTCCACTACCTCCCGCAGTTTGGTCAAACTCATGCTGGTAACCTCGAAAACACTATCCAACCATCTCATCCTCTGTCACCCCCTTCTCCTTGTGCCCTCCATCTTTCCCAACATCAGGGTCTTTTCCAGGGAGTCTTCCCTTCTCATGAGGTGACCAAAGTATTGGAGCCTCAGCTTCACAATCTGTCCTTCCAGTGAGCACTCAGGGCTGATTTCCTTCAGAATGGAGAGGTTTGATCTCCTTGCAGTCCATGGGACTCTCAAGAGTCTCCTCCAGCACCAGAATTCAAAAGCATCAATTCTTCGGTGATCAGCCTTCTTTATGTTCCAGCTCTCACTTCCATACATCACTACTGGGAAATCCATGGCTTTAACTATACGCTGCTTTCTCTATTGTCCCTTTTACACCTGACACTCTTAGTTCAGAGATGTAAAAGCCACCATGAAACATCCTGACAACACATCTTCTGAAATTTTGCTTGACTGGCTTCCCTTCAAACAGCTGTCAAAGCAAAAAGGTGCGCTCTCCCTCCTGCACCAGAGTCCTCTCTGGGTCTGCCTTTCTCTACTTGGTGCCCTCCGCCGAGGTGGGGCAAGGCTGGTCTAGGGTGAATCCAGGTCACCACGGCAATCAGATATGGTAATTAGGATAGCCCCAGCAACGGGGAAGGTTAAACAATCGCCAG
This sequence comes from Podarcis muralis, assembly GCF_964188315.1. Taxonomy (NCBI): domain Eukaryota; kingdom Metazoa; phylum Chordata; class Lepidosauria; order Squamata; family Lacertidae; genus Podarcis; species Podarcis muralis. The sequence continues at coordinate 9,834,259 of NC_135663.1, forward strand.
CACAGACGGAAGAAAGAAAAGAGAAGCTGCAACGGGCCCTTACACAATCCATCAATGAAATGAGCTCCGAGAAGCAGGAAGTCCTGGACACATCTCTAGCAGAACCAAGCATGGGGTACACCCCCCCTCGATCCAGGCCAACTTCTTTTAAACTTTAGAATTAGTTTTGGCCAGCACCAGAGGAATGGAGAGAGAGAGAGAGAGAGAGACTTTACTGTTGATATGGAAACACAGGAGTCAGGGAAGTGCTGCAAACACTGGGGACAAGGGTTTTTTGTGTAAATCATCAAATCAATGGTCCAGCTGGCTGCACTCATCTGAACACATTATGCATCTTAAGCATGCACTTTTCCCCAAAGGCAGGGGAACCCACTTCCCTTCAATGTGCTCTGAGCGCGTTTGTAAACATCCGTGCATACTCTCCTACGGTTTCTATATGGAACTGCGTGGAGCCGAGGAGCAAGCACAGCCCCCAATGCTGCTTTACCCAAAGTTTATTGAACTTGCATGCATTTAAAATGCTAGCTGGTGTGGGGAGGAGGAGAGATGGGGGGGTGGGGGAGAAAGGTCCTTGAGATTCATCGTCCATAAGGGCTTGCCAAGGACATTTAAACAAAGCACAGAGAACTGAAAGATTTCTGCAGGGTTCTGGGAACAGCGACACCATTAAGGGAGGGTGAAAGCACTTGGAACCCAGTTTCCTGCGGAGCCTTCGCATAATCCCCAAACAGGAGGGAGTCAAGAAATAAATTTGGGGTCTTTTATGCTGGGAGATACTAGAGTCTGCTTCTGTTTTCAAACAAAACCAGATGAAGGACATTTTAAAAAAGCAGGGGTCCTATCACACGGGTCTTCTCCAGCGTGTGGACCCACATGCATGTATAAGGTAAAGGTAAAGGTACCCCTGCCCGTACAGGCCAGTCTTGACAGACTCTAGGGTTGTGCGCCCATCTCATTCAAGAGGCCGGGGGCCAGCGCTGTCCGCAGACACTTCCGGGTCACGTGGCCAGCGTGACAAAGCTGCATCTGGCGAACCAGCGCAGCACACGGAAACACCGTTTACCTTCCCGCTAGTAAGCAGTCCCTATTTATCTACTTGCACCCGGGGGTGCTTTCAAACTGCTAGGTTGGCAGGCGCTGGGACCGAGCGACGGGAGCGCACCCCGCCATGGGATACATGGGGAAACTGTATTCCATGGCTATAGCCCTCACTGGCTTGTATCCAGCACTGCTGTAGCACCAACAGACACCCAGTTAGGCAACTGGACTGCCCAAGGCAACAAAAATGCATCTCCAGCAACTTCCGAACGGCCCTGGGTGCTTTTTAAATAAATAAATAAGGCCCTACTGGAACACAGATTAACCTGAGTCCTGGTTACTGTCTTACCATACTGCTGACTGTAACATTCTCATTTATGACATTGCATAACTGAGTCCGCTATTCTGATACCACACAGTTGCAGGTTGTTCACACTAGAAATCCCAGGGTCACTAAAAGAAATGGAAACGCTATTTTCTGGACATGAGCAAAGTGGCTGAACCCATAAACAGAAAACATGGTCGGGGTAGATTGATTCAGTAACGGGGAGTTAAAAATCAGTGAGACAAACGCTTGCCTAAAACCACTAATATAAAGCAGTTATCCCATTGTTTAACTGATGCAGTTCCTGAATAAAGATGCATGCTAACTGGCTGTCAGAAATCATGTCGGCCTGCGGTGAAACAGAACGTTTTTAGACCCTAAGTTCAGCTGACACGGAATACACAAACCTTTCGGAACACAGAATCATCTGCCTAGAGATGAAGGAGGCAATTTGAGATTATTTTTACTCTCTGTGTACACGTGCGAAGGAACCAAGCAAGACCACTTACTAGATGACCAAAATTATGGGGCGATACCTAATGTCATATGGGACGCAGGTGGCGCTGTGGGTTAAACCACAGAGCCTAGGACTTGCCGATCAGAAGGTCGGCGGTTCGAATCCCTGCAACGGGGTGAGCTCCCGTTGCTCGGTCCCTGCTCCTGCCAACCTAGCAGTTCAAAAGCACGTCAAAGTGCAAGTAGATAAATAGGTACCACTCTGGCGGGAAGGTAAACAGTGTTTCCGTGCGCTGCTCTGGTTCACCAGAAGCGGCTTAGTCATGCTGGCCACATGACCAGGAAGCTGTATGCCAGCTCCCTCGGCCAGTAAAGCGAGATGAGCACTGCAACCCCAAAGTCGTCCACGACTGGACCTAACGGTCAGGGGTCCCTTTACCTTTGCCTAATGTCATACAAGTATAGTTATGCTCATGTAACAGGTCTTTCCCCATCCTGTCCTCTCCCATCATGCACCCTGGGTCTTTTCTGGATGGTCCCACAAACCTACAGAGAAAAATTTGAGGGTGTGGAGGGCAGGGGGCTGCAGAGGAGAGAAGTGGAGAGCTCCGTTGCACAACTTAAAATATTCTGTGCAGTTGAAAGAGCAGCGATGGATTGAGCAAAGCAGGGTTTCTAGATGAGCTGGGAAGTAAGCACAGAGTATATTTAACTGCCACTATATAGACGAGCGCTGCGTGGACCTAATCCCCACCCTCTGCAGTCGATGGGATTTAAATGATTTAACATGAAGTGAATAGGGACCTCAGTGTCCGTTCTGTTTGGCTGACTGTCATAAATAGCCATAGCTTCCTACAATGAAACATGACCTATTAGGGTAGGTCAGATGAGTGTCTTTGCTCAGTTTTATCGCTTTCTCTGTTTGAGGAAGAATGGGTTTCCATCCTGATGCAAATAAGGTTGTCATGGGCATAAGGATAATAATAAGGAAAATAAAAACAATGAGGAAACTTCAGTATATCAGCACATACTACCCCACCCTCTAGCCTCCGGTGGACAAAAAAGCAAAACAAAACAAGAGAGTGATACAGCTCTCCAATTTTTCGGTATTTATTTTCTGAACAGAATGGCATTTCAAAACAAAGCCTTGAGGATTGTCAAACTTGTAGGAAGCACAGCAAACTAATGAATGCAAGCCATTCAGCTGTCATGGAAAAGACAAAGGTCTTTTCATCTACCTCAAGATGCCACTAAATAATGTATTATTCCCTTGCTGCACTTAGATTGACTTCTCTCTCTCTCTCTCTCTCTCTCTATATATATATATAAGCGCACAAATATCACCTGAATCTGTCTGGTGTGAGACAGAATTTGATCAGCATGATCAAATCGACACCCTCACCCACCCACCCTATCAAAATGATTTCTTTGTCAACTTTATGAGATTAACAAAACCATTTTGCAGTACTTCAGCTCACTAGGATCTTGCTAAGTGTGTGTGTGTGTGTGTGTGTGTGTGTGTGTGTGTGTGTTGGGATGGATGGGAGGAATTGGTGTTGAACTTGGGATAGGATTCCTCAGAGCTCTGGGGTGGAGGGCTCTAAGTTGTCAAATGCCGGTGTAACATACAACAAAAAACTACAACTGATTACACACACATAAACAAAACAGGCCAATCGAACTTTTCCATCATTTGGTAAACCTTGTTTATCTTCACCTCAGCGTTGTTCTTGCTCCTTGTCTTAGTTAAGAATGATTTTTTTAAAAAAGCGATTGATAATTAAGAAATTTGAATGCAAGCAAGAGTATGAGGGAAGGGCAGCAATGGGGAGTGAATTTAGACCTGCAACACCACTTGCATTTGACCTCCTTATGTGAAAGATAGAGGAAAAACTCTAGAAATTAAGAGCTTTCTTCTCCAACAGGAAAGGGCAGGCTTGCTTGCTTTGGCCTATTAAAAAGCTGGAAGAATTCTGCAGGATCTCTTGGGCAAAGTGATAAACCACCAAGTCAGGAGCCTTCAACTCAACACTGGCAATAAGACGATAGCCTCTTGAAACAGCCAGTGCTTTAAAAATTGCAACTGCTCCCGTTTTCCTTTCATCCTAACGTGCTCATCTCCTCCTGAGCATCACATTCTTTCCTGGTACATCTTTGCAAGGAAATGATGATCAGGAATTCCAGACTTACCTGCTCTTTGTCAGGTTTGTCAGAGATGTCGTTCAAACTAGAGGAAGTCAGGTTTCTGTGCGTCATGGCTGGGCTGCCTGCAAGAACAAGACCAAGGTCAGTTAAAACACCGTTTGCTAAGGGACACACAGAGACTCGGGCCACAGCAATACCCGAGCAAGGCAGTTTGCCAATTACATGAAAGGGTGGTTGAAAGCTCAATATAAGACGGCTGCTATCTGCTAAAGCAAGTACCAACACCAAGCAATGGCAGAATACATGTATATATGGCAGTCTCTTTTATCCTCAACAATTTCATTTGGAGAAATTCTAGATTCTTCCCACTTGACTCATAGTTGTTTAATTTTGGCTGGATTCCATTAAGATCGCAACTGGCCAGCCAGGAGACTTCACTAACATTTGAAAAGTTATGTTTTCAGAGGCCTTGATCAGAAAACTTTGAACTTTTATGTACATCTAAACCAAAAGCTGACAGAAAGAAGGGATGAAAGATTTGCTCAATCTACTAACTGAAGGTGATGCAAGAAGCAGCATGTTGACTGAGCTACAGATTTAGGCTCAACATGAGGGTAAAACAAAAACATCCTGATTTGCTTAGCTGGGGGCACGTAATAATCCCATGGAGGCTCCCTTCATCTTCAGCTTGTTTTTGCCTCTGAGTCACATAAAGAACATGCAAAATAAATAAGAGGGTAAAATCGATTACAGAGCTTGTGCATGTAGTGCTTCCATGTTGGGTTGAGCTATGGTCCAAACCTCTATTCAGGCACGACTTGATAGAATTAACAAGTCACCAGGCAACATCCTTAATCACTGCATTAGTGAGGGAAACTGAATTGTAACTCTTCATATGTGATAAACCTTCACCACCACTGCAAGGAAATTATCAGGTCATGTACGCTAGGAAACCTGGTCAGTTCAGTTCAGTAGCATCATGGAAATCAGGTCCTACACCCCAACTTTGCAGCTGTCCTGCACTGAACTGACATAGATACGACGTCAAACAGAGGTTTGGGGCCAGGCTACAGCCAAGGGCAGTTCTACCTGAACGTCTAGTTCTGAGTCCTTGAGGTCAGCGAGTTTGGAGAGCAGTGGAATTAAGACTGGCTTGTAGCAACCACGTGGTATGGCTCTGTTGACCAGACTAAACTAGAAGGATGGTTTTGGGGTACTTAGTCTGCCCGCCAGTCAAATGTTGTTGCATTCCCCTATCCTTACAGTCTGCAGAAGCATCTTAGCTCATAGAGTTTCTGGTTCAAGGATAGGGTCAGTTGTCCCCATGCAAAGATGTATTTTGGAGCTTTAATTCCTTGGAAGGCCACCATTTTTGCATGTCGTCGTTATCTCCAGATTGATCCCCCGACACACAACCACACCCCCTTCATGCACACCGTTTCCCTGGAAAGTGCAACTCCCTTCCCGTCATCCACTTACTTAGCCATCCCACGCTGGGGCTGCGCTGCACCCGGATTTCATCATCCAACGTGCGGGTTGCTAGGCAGGGCACAGAACTCTCAAGCGGGCTGCGGGCTTTAGAGTCGCAAGCAGGAGGAAGAGCACGCATTCGAGAGCAGCAGCAAGGAAGAGGAAGAGGAGGAGGAGGAAGACAGCAGAGTTAAGGCAGAGGAGAAAGAGAAAGGCCAAAGCAACTGCAGAAGCAAGAGAGTTAAGACAGAAAAGCATTCAGACACTCGTGTTAACACACCACAGAGAGCTACGCACATCTGCAGGTCAATTAGAGACCGTTCCAACACCAGGTTTTGCCAGCTTTTGGCAGCCGTGCACTTGTAGAAAACGTGGCACTGAGTGCATTTTCAGTGTTTTGTAATATTTGCCCTTTTGCAACCCTCAAACGTGAAGGACGTCTGTATATACATATGTTAAACACTCAAAATAGAAGGAGAAAGAGGAAATGGCAAGGTGCAAACACATAATCGCCACAACTTACTCAGATTCAATCCAGGAAACTAGTTCAATTGGGTGGCTCATTCATACAAATATCCCCCCCCCCCCCACTAATGAAGATCCGGAAGCTAACCTCTGGGAATGAGCCCTAGGCTGAAAAATATTACCTCTGAGTGTCAGTACCGTATTGTATCCTAGCAATCAAACAGACACATGCTGGCTGGGGTTGATGTGAGTTGATACCTGAGCACTGAAAGTTAAATGCTCACTTATGGCAGCATCTGTTTGTTGATCTATGTAGAGATGTAAGGACATTAAGCAAGATCACTCACTTCAAGCTGAAATAGTCGTTTGTGGGAGAAATAGTGTCTTTCCATGACATCGGAAGTGAATGTCTATGTAAGTTTTGCTGTCCAAGTGTAAATACTCCTAGTTTGCCCAATGATGAATGTATTACATGGGCTGCAAAGTCCTATTTTGCCACCAATGGATTCAAGTTACAAGAAAGGAGATTCCGACTAAACATCAGGAGGAACTTCCTGACAGTAAGAGATGTTTGACAGTGGAATGGGCTCCCTTAGGGGGTTGTGGACTCTCCTTCCCTGGAGGTTTCTAAGCAGAGGTTGGATGACCAGCCATCTCTCATGGATGCTTTAGCTGAGATTCTTGCATTGCAGAGGGTTGGACTAGATGACCCTTGGGGTCCCTCCAACTCTAGCATTCTGTGAATGGGATACCTTCTGAACACCTACGTCCCATGAAGCAAAGAAGAGGTTGTCGAATGCTTCTGTGGCTTAACGCTTTGTAAATAACCGCAGCAAATTCTGCAACCAAAGGTCATAACAGGTGGCCAAATCTTTTGCTGTCACTGGATTGTCACCCGCATCCTGACAACGGTACCCAGAAAACATCTGAAGAATTTAGAAAGAAAGCGGCTTCTTTGGCTGTTACTCACAGCCAACATGCACAACAATGGGGGGGGGGGGGCGGGGAGAGAATGTATTCCATTTTGTAACACTTCAAATAACGTGCCAATGATTTGCATCACCTGGAGAAACGTCTCTTCTTTCACACACCCTTCCCCTTCTGTTCCTCTTTCTACTCTCATTATTTCTAAACTCTGCTGATGCATTATTCAGCTACTTGGAATAACCTGAATGACACTTAAAGGAATAAAACCCCATTGTTCTGTCCAACAACACGCCTTATTGTCAACTGCGGCCTCAATGCATTTTTAACAACTTTCAGTTTGAATAAGTAATTGTGATGAATAAATGATAAATTCTATGTTTCCAAACCATTGTTTTATCCTAAAGGGTAGCAGTGAGATCAAAAATAATTTCTAGCATGGCTACTAGCTCAGCTTTTAAGGCATTTCTCTTTGAATCAATATTTGGGAGGAATGTCCTCAGGTCAATAGCTCAAGCTGTTGGCTTCTGACTGAACTACACCAACCCAAAGCCCTGCTCTGTTCACCTGCCATACCATAGCCCAGTGTTTCTCAAAATTGAGACTCCAGGTGTTGTTGAACTATAGCTCCCATCATCCCTTACCATTGATCCAGCCAGCCAGGGATGATGGGAATTGTCATCCAACAACAGCTGGAGATCCAGGTTTGAGAAACACTGCCATGGCCAATACAGAAGACCCATAGGGCCAGTCGTGTCCCAAAGGACTATAATGCCTGAGTCCACAGTAACTTACTAGTTCTGTTCCCAGACCCTCAGATTCTTGGTTCAAGGCCCACCAGAGTCTCAGCAAGCCTTTTCTGAATTATCTCTGCCTCTCCTTGCTAGCAGCTGTTCTACCAGTGCTACTGAGCATGCCCACGTAATTCAATGAGCCGGTTCACATGTAACACTAAACCATGGTTTAGCTGCACTGTTGTGCACAAGCTAGAACCAGCCTAAGCAAAGTCTTGAGCTTCTGAACTCCCCTCTTTTCCTCCTCTGCAGCCAGAATTTGGTTTCTCTAATCCTGGGTTGTTGTTACATACAAAATAAGAAACTGAAGGGTTGTTGGAATCAGCAAAACACAGGTATTGTAGTCCGTTTGTTTAGAAAAGGACTAGAGTTTGTTTTAAACCTCAGTGTCTGGTTCATACAGAACAAGCAGCCAACATTCTTTTAAAATAAAACTAAACATCAGAAGATTCTCCTACTGGTCATTCCACACAAGAGGAGCTTGTTGCCATATTTCAAACAGTGAAAAGTTTGTTGCTTTTTGCAGAGAAAAAAGGCCATTTTTGAGCCAACACGGGCTGCCAAACGTCTGGGTTTTCCCAGACATTTTACCGATTTCCACCCAGACACTGTAAGAGACAGCAGCATTCCGGATATGTCCGTGAAATTCTGGACATATGGCAACCCTAGGTTTATTCTAGCTTGTGCATGTAACACTAAACCATGGTGAGAACCAGCCCAATGAAAGTCCCACTTGAGTAAAAATATCCTTAAACCAAAATCTAAATGCTCGTTAAAGCAGTTCTTTAAATCTTCTCCCTCCCCAAATCACCTGCTACGTCAAATCCCTCGCTCCCCTCCCATCTTGTTCATCTGTTTACAGCACCGAGTTTATTGTTTGCACTATAGCAAACAAAAAGCACCAAGGAAAAGATCTGCGGGAAATATGGAGCATGCAGAAATATGCAGTATATGCAAAGCAGCCTGGAACCAAACACAAGGATTGGCAAAGAGCAGCATTTGGAGATGGACCCAGTTCTCGAACATTTGCATTGAAATACTTTCTTAACAAATAAAATATTCTAGAGTCTATGGGGTCTAAAGGACAAAGAGATGGGGTTTGGGGTGTGAGGAATGCGGAACCCAGCTTCTGCTATGGACTTGCTGCGGCAAGCAACTTTCTCCCAGACCTCAGCTTCCCATCAGTGAAGTGGGAACAACTTAGAGAATGCATTCCTCCACATGAATCTGCCAATGACATAATTCGCACGTCACACTAAGCCAAACTATAGCTTAGCGTAACTGCACTAAGAGAGGAAACTATGACCACTGCATTCCTCTCCCAGTCCTGCTGCTGCCATGGTACCTGGAGCTAAGCTTAACATGTTATCTGGACCCAGGCTCATGCTTTGTCTCACTTCAGATAAACCATAAGTTACCGTATTTTTCGCTCTATAAGACGCACCAGACCACAAGACGCACCTAGTTTTTGGAGGAGGAAAACAAGGGGGAAAATATTCTGAATCTCAGAAGCCAGAACAGCAAGAGGGATCGCTGCGCAGTGAAAGCAGCAACCCCTCTTGCTGTTCTGGCTTCTGGGATAGCTGCGCAGCCTGCATTCACTCCATAAGACACACACACTTTTCCCCTTACTTTTTAGGAGGGAAAAAGTGAGTCTTATAGAGCAAAAAATACGGTATTTAATTTCCCATCCTTCCCTATTAGGGCTGCTCTGGATAGCACTGCAGCAAGTTGGCTTCTGAAACAGTTGAATGTAGACAATGAAGACAAGCCTTGCTAAAGATGCTACTAATTTACATTAATAAGAAAATTAACAGAAGCACTTATCATTGGACAGAGTAGCCAAACATGAGATGGGTGAAACCACCTCTAGAGACAAAAAGTACACAGTGCTAGCCACATAATTCAATGAAAGCCCCACTTGCTTGGACATAAGATTTACAGTCAGAATCAATTATTGGATGCAGATTTAAACAGCATAGCTTTAGCAACAGATTTACTACAAATCACTGCATGCCAACAAATTTATAGAATATTCTAAATCAACATATATGGAATGAACCACATGGAATGCTTTCTTTTTCTCTAAAACATGAACAAGTCATCATGCAAATCAGGGTTATCTACACTGGGGAGTGAGGATTGCAACTTGTTCCCTTTGGAGGGCTGGCTTTCAATGGAAAATTTGGATCAAATGTTGCGTTTTGCATGAGTGTTTCATTTATCCATTTTATTGATCTATGTTTATTGACCATGCACATTAATGGAGCTGTACACATGAATAAAAATGAATAAATAAATCCAAGCACTCATGATGGGCCAGGAATTTAATAAACAGTATACTGTATAAAGAATTCAAAAGTTTTGTACTAGGTTGTTGAACAAGATTGAGAGATGATGTACTCGTGGAAGGTTGACCATCCATTTTACCAATTACACGATTATTTGTTTTTCTCTGATTTGCTACTTTAAATTATTCTTATCAGATACTTGGTAACATGCATATGATTTTAGGTTTGAGCCCAATCTTTTGCCTCACCCTTGTCTCATCTGTTGGGGTATGTAATTCCTTGTTGCTCAGTCTACTTGTGGAAGGCCACAGGTTTAAGTGCAGGATGTTTTTCTGTGTGCCTTCCATTTACGTGCAAAGCAGGTGTCTGCTCCACACCTGTATGCATGCTCTTGGCAACACATTGCTGCAAAGCACTTCAGACTGTTCCAAACCTTTCATATGCATAATCTTGTGATCCTTGCATCAACTCTGCAAGAACAGACTAAATGAGTCCGCAAAAATGAGTGGAAGGGCTGAGAACTCTCTCCCTCCTGAATGAGCTTGCTGCATTTCTTTGCTAGAGAGAAACCTCTCTCTTCAGCAGCTCATAAATAAGCCCCACTGGGCTCAATGGGGGCCTACTCTCCAGGAAAGTGTCACAGGATTGTGCCCTAAGGCACTTAATATCCACTAGAAAATGAATGGTAGGGCACGGACTTAAAAGCCACCTTGCTTTCTAAAGTATGGATCTTAAGAAGGCTCAGATCATGCTATGGTTCAACAAGCCAGGTCAACTGAAGTCCAACAGCCAATCTGCACATTCGCAGCAATCATATTATGCTGCCATGTTAGGTCTACCCCACTAAAGTCTGCAGATGGGAAGTTCAATAGTAAAATACTCAATAATCCCATGCATTGTAATTTCCTCGTAGAAAAGTAGCATATAAGAGCAGACTATTTTGGAAGATTTCTCCCCAGCATGCTCATTATTTTTTTTACATGCAATTCATTATTTTCTGTTCTTTGCATGGAGAGCTCTTACGCCACTTGCAGTGTTAGAATTTAAGAAGGTTCACAACAACTGGCTCTGGCTTCTGCAGAGTGCATCACACTGAAGCCAGAAATACCTGTCTCCACTCTCTCTAAATCAGCCTTCCTCAACCTGGTGCCTTCCAGATGTTTTGGAGTACAATTCCCATCATCTGGCTCAGCTGGTACATCTGTGCTGGTAGGAAATATTGTCCAAATCATCTGGATGGAGGAACCAGGCTGAAGAAGGCTGCTTTGTATACTTACCAAGAGGAATTTCCCCAACAGATAAAACATTTTGCTTATCACAGCCTTGAGCCAAGTACTTTTTATTAAAAAGATGCAACTTACCACCTGCATTCCAAGAAGGAGCACTTCTTGGAATAATAAAGTGTGGAGGGGATGAATATTCACATGTTGTAAGTTTTGTTGAGATCATATAAGAATCCATGATTCTTGGCCTTAGTGGTTCTCTCCCTCTTTTCTTCAATCAGATTATTTTTCCCTCGCATGTTGAGAAGCAAGAAAAGTCCCCTCTCATCCCAGTAGGGATGCACAGCCTTAGACAATGCTAATCCCCACAATAGACAACATCACTCAATCATGAGATTTCAGAAAACAGTGTTAACTAGGTTCCCATACACCTCCATTGTCGTATGTCTCGGTTCTCGAACGCTGAAAACCCGGAAGTAAATGCTTCTGTTTTCGAATGTTTTTCAGAACCCGAAACATGCGACGCGACTTCCACAGAGTGCAAGAAGCTCTTGCAACCAATGGGAAGCCGCGCATTGGTTTTTGAATGTTTTAGAAGCCGAATGGGCTTCCAGAACACATCGTGTTCGAGAACCGAGGTACCCCTGTAGTAATATAGATGATGATTGCTCTGTTCACCTTTTTTGCGTTTCTGAAGTTTCTCAACTCAACACTATTGAACTGTTGAACTTTTATCCCTGAGGACTAGAGAGGATCCCTCTCTTTCTAGTTAATGCACTTGTTTCCCAGAATTCTAACAAAAGCCTCTGGAGCTGGGGGGTTGGGGTGGGACCTGTCCTCTGGATATTGCTGGACTACAACCCCCATCATCCCTGATCATGGACCATGCTGGTGGGGATGATGGGCGCTGGAGTCCTACAATATCCAGAGGACTATGGGTGAGTCACCCCTCCTCACAGAGGACTATTACACAGCCCATCTGCTATTTTGCACACCGACACTCAAAATGACTTCAGGACAATTTTCACCCGCCATTACAGTCTAACACATTCTAGATAGCTCAATGTGTCATAGGCTGCATTCATGTGGCAGTTCATTCCCATTTTCCTGACGTTTCCCTAACTGCTAATTTCCACCTTCTATTTCAGCTTTCGTATGACATAAAAGCCACTCCCGGGAATATAGTGGGACATAGTGCAAGGTTAGCACTCAATTCCACATTGTTTGCAAACAGATTTTTTTTCCCTGGAAGCCAATAACATGGAAATGAGTGCCAAGCTTGTGTTCCATTTCTGGAAGTTGATTTTACACCACATGAACGTTCCAATATAATGAGATAAATTAAATGTCAGGGAAACGGGATGAGCTGCTGTGTGGATGCAGCCCGATTCTATTCCGGAGGACACATCGTTGTTTGTGTTGTGCGTTTTGTGCGTGTGCCACGCCAGGTGCTTTACCGAAGTGACTGACTAAAGCAGACTAACAAAAACGAAGCGCGCCCATGTCTCTTCTCAGTTAGCCCACGGAGATATGGTTAGAGCGATGCGCCACAGCATTAAGAAGCCTTCAGAGCCCATAACTGATACATCCGTCAGTATGGTCTGCTACTCTACTCGTGGGGTTAGATGCGTTGCCATGAGATGGTGATGGAGTTAGTTGGGAGCAGGGTTTCGGTGGGTCTCTACCGGAAGGCCAAAGCCCACTGGCTTCTGCATTACCATTATCTGGGTTGGTAAACATCCTACTTGCACTGGAGACAGTCTTCCCGATGTCGGCCAAGGAGCGCAGGTTGGATTTTTTGGTCTGGTGGCGATGCTTCCTGAGCAGGGTGTAAGTGACCTTGTCCTTCATTTCTGGCTTCAACAGGCCTGTCTCGATCTGGTTGTCAACAACCATCTCTGCAAACACGAGGATTTGGGGAGAGGGGGAGGCAGGGAGAGAAGAAAAGGAGTAAATCAATGTAAACAAAAATAAAAATGGTTTCAGAGTAGGCTGGTATGTGTAAGTTCACATACACATAGGGCTGGGCAGTATCTGGTTTTCAACATCACGATATACCACCAGCGAAACTTTGCGATATACTGATATATCACGATGTCTGGAATAAGGGTGGCGCTTTGTAGAAGCACTGGCTGGCTTCAGGGGGTGGGGGTTGCATCACTCACATACACACATACACATCATATGTGATATATTGCCAGGTCAAAAATTATGAAACTGGTATCATGATATGGACTTCAAACCAGTTTTGGACAATGGATTGATATATTGCCCAACCCTCTACACCAACCTTTCTCAACCTGTGGGTCCCCAGATGTTGTTGAACTACAACTCCCATCACCCCCAGCTAGCAAGGCCAGAGCTCAGGGATGATGGGAGTTGTAGTCCAACAACATCTGGGGACCCACAAGTTGAGAACCGCTACTCTACACTGATGGGTTTTAATCCTTAAACAACAACAGAGAAACTACCAAGAGGTATACAAAGTGGGAGTTAGGAGTCCCACAACATCTAGGGGACTACAGATCCCCCACTCCTATCTTGTAGGCTATCCAAGATACTGAACGAGATGAACTGGCACACTATCAAGACAGCTGAGACCCCAGCAACTTTTGGGTCATCCTCTCCTTGAACTGTTTCCATCCCGGTAGGCAATTAACTTGCACCTAAAAGAACTGGTACCCAAGTTTGCTTGTTTCCTCCTTCCTCAAAATCCATTTTCCTTTTGTGTTACGTCTTTTTAGATTGTAAGTCTGACGGTAGAGGCCATATTGGTTTCATTGATCTGCAACCCACCCCAGGAAGCTTGTTTGCTGTTGCTGTTTTGCTGAAAAGCAGCGTAAAAGAAACACATGCCCAGATCCAACATCCCATTCAACGGACCAGGTCGGTTCTTGCGATGTAGAACAGTCCAGAGCACTGCGTTTGAAAGCACCTACCTACTACCTGAGGGAGCGACGAGGCCTCCAGATCCAACATGATCGACCCTTTCTCTATACACGTCCTCAACTCAAACAAGCTGTGAAGGGACAACGTGGCAACGTGTGGTTTGCTCCACCTCTCTCCACCCTGTTCCACTTTCTCCTCAAACTTTATCCACCTGCGAGAGAGAGAGAGAGTTGAGAGAGAGTTTGTAAGGATGAACTTACAAAGAAGTGCTGCTTTGTGAGCTTTCAAGAACAAGCATCTACATCATCAGATATTTCATTAAGATAGTCGTGCCACAACAAATCCATTAGTCTCAAAAGTATTGCAAAGTTCTTTCCCTCCTCTTGTTGCATGTTATGGTTTATTTATATACCAATTTTTGGCCTGACAGACTTTAAAATACCAAATAAAATATGGATAACATCAATTTAAAATGATATAAATTAGCATTTGTTTAATTAAAACAAACAAACAACTGGGTATGCGTTAGGAGCAGCAGTTAGCTCCAAGGCAAAGAAACAGAAAAACCATCCATCAACACAATACTATCTCTCATCTTCCCACTGGATTAAAGTTGGTTTTGAATATTGGTTATAAACCAACCCCTGCAGAAATACAATACAGTTTGATTTGCACACAAAACATAAGCATTCCGGGGAATGGACTAGATGGGCCTCAGGGTCCCTTCCAATTCTATGATTCTATGATATAGGGAAAGGCAGTTTCAGAAAGGCAGAGTATCCACTAGAAACATGTCTCTATGCCTCCCGCTGTTTATTATTTGCTACTGTCAGGGGTTCAGGAGCAGAGGCAAGGGCAAGGAAGGAAACAGAGAGCGAAGGGGAGGAGGCAGAAGAAAGGATGAGCGATGACGACGACCCGAGATCTCCGAGTCTCTCCAGTGAGTCGGAGGATTCACAGAAAGGAGCACCAGTGGCCAAGGCAAGGGGGGAGTTTAGGGGGGCACCCCAGGGAGATAGAGCCAGAGGGGAATCAGAGGAGAGCAGTTGGAGATCGGGTCCAGCGTCACCGCCAGAGAACAGGGAAGAGGAAAGGAGCCAGGGGGCAAGCGCTGGCAGCTCACAGCAGGAGGGAGGGCACGAGTCAGGGGTGGCCACACCTCCATCTGGGAGCGAAGAAACGGTTAGACGGAAGGTGGAAGGTTGGGCGCGCGCGCCAAGTTCAAATGCACAGGAAGGAGGCGCAGTAGGCAGCCCGGAAAGAGAGCCGGGTCCTAAAGCCCGGCGCAAGGAGACAGGAGAGTCCGGGGGGTCAGCGTCCGAAGAATCCCGGAAGGAAGAGACCCAGGGGGGCAGAGGGACCCAGAGAAGAACAGTCAGGCGGAAAAGGTGGAGCAGGGCTAGGATATTAAGTTGGTGTACGAGGGGCGGAGATTCAGACGGAGCTTCGCCGATCTAGCTACTAGACGTAGGGTTGCACGCAGCAGCTTGAGAATGGAAACTGTAACTCAATAAAGACTTTTACTTAATGACCGTTGGCTAGCGTGATCCTCTGTGAGCTAGGATCTTGAAGCAACCTTGACAGTAAGCTCCGTCTCTCGTATTGTGGGCATCTACAGCCTCGAGGAGAGGAGAGAAGCAGGTGCCTACTAGTGAGCTCACGAACGGCAGCCGACATGACGGCTGAACAGCAGATAGCGGAACTCAGAGAAGCAGTGTCACAGCTGAATGCCGAGGCTCTCGCATCCAGGAAGAGAGAGGAGGACGCAGCTGCCGCGTACAGGGATCTCCAGGTCAGGTTGGAAGGGCTTACGAAGCAAGGGCAACAGACACCCAAACCAGAGGGGATTGGGTTGGGGAGACGCACAGGCGGTCTGGTCTCTCACTTCGATGGGAACCTGCAACAGTATCCCAATTTTAAAGCAGACGTACTGTGTGCACTGCAACTGCTGAGTAAAGATTTTAGAGATGAGCAAGAGAAAGTGGGGTTCATCATGTCTTATTTGCATGGGGATGCCAGAGCATGGCTGCGCAATTTATGGAGGGATAACGATCCGGCGCTCCAAAATGCGAATGCCTTTATTAAAGCGATGGATGCGTGTTTTTTATCAAGCATTGACGTGGATCTTGCTCGGCAACAGATTCATGGACTGAAGCAGGGAAGGGCCAGCGTACGGCAGTACCATGCCCGCTTTTTCGCCTTGGCCAGTGCCCT
The DNA here is from genome assembly GCF_964188315.1 of Podarcis muralis. Taxonomy (NCBI): domain Eukaryota; kingdom Metazoa; phylum Chordata; class Lepidosauria; order Squamata; family Lacertidae; genus Podarcis; species Podarcis muralis. Next base: position 9,850,493 of record NC_135663.1, read on the forward strand.
AGAATGGGACAGAGATGCGACCCCTGTAAGAGACCTTTTCTGGGAGGGACTAAACAGCTCTGTAAAAGATGAGATTGCGAGGGGGGAGAGACCCCGGACCACCCAGGAGGTCGTGCAGAGGGCGCTGGCAGTGGGGGTACGGCTGGAAGGACGTCCGTGGAGCAGGGACGAAGGGCGTGGAGGGCGCGAACCAGCCAGGGGCTCCTCCTTCTTTCCCAGAGAAGCAGCACGTACGCAATCCACGCCTCCGCCAGGGGGAGGAGCTGAACCGATGGAGGTTGGAGGTGCCAGGGCTCAGTCAGCAACCAGAGCCCTAGCACCAGCAGCAGTGAAAGCGAAGCCTCCTAGAGGGAACAGGAAGTGTTACGTCTGTGAGGAGCCAGGGCATATGGCGAAAGAGTGTCCCCAGAGGCTCCACAAGCTCACTGCAGCCTCAGCAATGGCGACTGCAGCAACGCAGCAAGGAGAACCACAGCAGGGAAACGACGCTGTCTGGCTGGAGGAAGAGGCACTGGGGCCCAGCCAGACGTATTAATGATGCAGTCCCCAGAGATTTTACAGCCCGTGAACCCCCTCCCGCCCAAACCAGTGGTGAGGCTCACCGCGTCGCTCCAGCTGCCCAATGGCATCACCATGGACGTGCCAATCACCATTGACTCAGGCAGCAATGCGGACTTTATGGGGCAGGACTTTGTCAACCAGCATGCTATACAGTTGCTGCCGGCCACACTGCCCCTGCAGGTGGTCACGGTGGATGGCAGGGAGCTGCTAGGAGGGCAAGTGGTGCAGCAGACGCCACCGATGGTGATGCGACTTGGGAATCACCAAGAAGTCATCAGCTTCAACGTCACTCAATTGTCGGACACGCCCATTGTGTTGGGCATGAGTTGGCTGGACAAACACAGCCCAACGCTGGCTTGGTACCAGAGGCAGCTGACCTTCGGCTCTTCCTTTTGTGCTGAACACTGCATCGTGCCCAGGCAGGAAGGAGAGGAAGAGGAGTCACAGCTACTGCTAGGCACGCTGCAAGCGATTCCCCACAAGTACGCAGAATTTTTGGAAGTTTTCTGCGAGAAGGAGGCAGACAGGCTACCCCCTCACAGGCCATATGACTGCAAGATTGACCTGCTGCCAGGGGCGGCGCTGCCTAAGGGGAAACTGTATTCCATGTCAGAGGACGAGCTGCAAGAACTCAAGGAGTTCATAGATCATAATTTGGAGCGCGGTTTCATCCGAGAGTCCAAGGCGGTGGGAGGCAGCCCGGTGTTCTTCGTTAAGAAGCGGGATACGCCCCAAAAGAGGCTCGTAGTGGATTACAGGATCTTGAACAGTGTGACTAAGCCGTCGGACTTCCCCATGCCCCGAATTGACGACCTCCTCGCAAAGGTGCGGAAGGGCAGAGTGTTCACCAAATTGGATCTGCGAGGTGCGTACAACCTCATTCGCATGCGGGAGGGAGACGAGTGGAAAACAGCCATGTTCACGCCACTGGGGACCTACGAATATAGAGTTATGCCTTTTGGATTGCAAAATGGCTCCCACGTTTTTCAAGCATTCATGCATCACGTGTTGGCGGGACTTCTCTACAAGACGTGCGTCTGTTTCTTAGATGACATCCTGATCTTTTCGGAGTCGCAACAGGAGCATGACAAACACGTCAAGGAAGTACTGAACAGGCTGAAGCACCATAGGCTCTACGCCAAGCTGGAGAAGTGCCAATTTGACGTGACGGAGGTGGATTTTCTGGGCTACAAGCTGTCTGACAAGGGGCTCGCCATGGACAGCGCCAAGGTTCGAGCGGTGTTGGATTGGAAGAGCCCGCGCAACCGGAAGGAGGTCCAACGGTTTGTCGGCTTTGCGAACTTCTATCGCAAGTTTATCAAGGGCTTCGCTATGCAGACGGCGGCCATCACTGACACGCTTAGCTCCAAGAAACAGAAGTTCATTTGGACAGAGCAGGCGGAACAGTCCTTTCAGGCACTCAAGCGTCTCTTCGCGTCGGAAGAGCAGCTGCTTCATGTCAACCCCAGCAAGCCGATGAGGGTGGAGACTGACGCCTCGGACAGAGCCGTGGGGGCGGTCCTGCTGCAGAAAGACCCGCAGGGGGTGTGGCGACCGGGAGCGTTTTACTCCAGGAAGCTCAGCAAGTCCGAGCAGAACTACACCATATGGGACAGGGAGTTGCTGGCCATTCATGCAGCGTTCAAGGCGTGGAGGCACTTTCTGATCGGCGCCAAGCACACGGTGCAGGTTTGCACGGACCACAAGAACCTAGAGCACTGGCGCACGGCACAGTTCCTGAACCAAAGGCAGATACGTTGGGCTGAGTTCTTTGCGAACTTCGACTTCCGAATAGAGTATGTCCCGGGGGACACCAACATCATGGCGGACGCTCTCTCCCGCAAGCCACAGTATCTGGAGGAAGCAACGCCAGCGGCCGCCATGCACATCTTCGCACCAACAGTGTGGGCGTGCGCCGCGGCAACCGTGGATCTGGAGGCGGTGCGACGAGCGTTGCAGGGGGACTCCTTCGCGCAAGCAAAGATCTCAGAGGTGCAAAGGGGCAAAGCAGCGGCCGACGGTTTCCAGCTAAGAGAGGGATTGCTCATCCGTAAAGGGGCCATCTACGTGCCGGGAGACGAACTTCGCGCCAAGGTGCTGCAGCAGATGCACGACGCGCCCACTGCAGGGCACTTCGGCAAGGAGAAGACGGTGGAACTAGTAGCCAGGGATTTCTGGTGGCCTGGAATGAGAAGGGAGGTCGCGGACTACGTGGCGAGGTGTGACACCTGCCAGAGGGCGAAGCCAGTGCTTAGACCGCCGGCCGGACTGTTGGAACCGCTGCAAACTCCGGCCGAACCTTGGGAGAGGGTGGCCCTGGACTTTGTCACGGATCTGCCCAGCTCGAGGGGCAAGACGGCAGTGCTGGTGGTGGTGGACTTGTTCTCCAAGATGGCACATTTCATTCCGTGTGCGAAGGTGGCCACGGCGGAACAAACCGCCAAACTGTTCATAGACCACGTGTTCAAGGTTCACGGTCTGCCAAGGTCTATTCTGTCCGACCGGGGGCGGCAGTTCATCTCAAATTTCTGGCAGCGGCTGATGGGCTTCCTGAACGTCAAGATCAACCTGGCGTCGGCGAGACACCCGCAAACCAACGGGCAAGCAGAGCGGGTCAATGCCATCATGCAGCAGTACTTGAGGTGTTATGCAAATCAACAGCCTGCGACATGGGTGGATTACCTGCCGCTCGCCGAGTTCGCTTACAACAACACGAAGCACGTGTCCACGGGGGTCACACCGTTCTTCGCCAACAACGGGAGACACCCCAGAACCTTCCCGGGACTGGAAAGGCTGGGGGAAGGGGAGCCGCAGACGGCAGATGCGTTCGCGTCGGAACTGCAGGAAGTCCACGATCAGCTGAGGCGCCACCTGGAACTGGCCAAGCACGCATACAAGGTACAAGCGGACAAACGCAGAAGGGTTGGCGAAGAGCTACACGTGGGGGACTGGGTCTGGTTAGCAGCCCACGCAGTGCCGGCCAGGTCGTTGGCCAAGAAGAAACTAGGGCATAAGCAACTGGGGCCCTATCAAGTCGAAGAGCAGGTCAACCCGGTGGCCTTCAGGCTGGCGCTTCCGGAGGGTTCCAGAATGCATCCGGTATTCCACAGATCGGTGCTCACTCCCTACAAGGCACCGCACAGGTTTCAGGAACCCGGAACGGCGCAGAGTCCGGCCAGAGACAGAACAGGGCACGCAGGAGTGGCACAGAAGGAGCGCATCAACGAAGTCACAGAGATTTTGGATTCCAGATGGGGGGAAGAAGGGGTAGAATACTTTCTCGCCAGGGAGGGCACCCCGGCCAGTGCGAACAGTTGGGTGCCGGACTACGCCTTGGACGAACCTCTGCTCAAAGACGAGTTTCATGCCCTCTTCCCACATAGACCGATGCCAGCAGACTTTTTCGACGACTGGCTTTTCACACCCACGCTTTCGGGCAGCACGTTCCGGGGGTTCGACTCGGACGAGGACCCGATACGAGACGTCCGTTCCCCGGAGGGGTCGCCCTCGGGATCTGCCTCAGAACCCTCGTATTGGTGGGACGACAAACCAGAGGAACAGTGGCGCAGGAAGTGGCAAGAAGGTCCAGGCCGAGCAACGCCGCCTGGAGGAAGCGAGGGAGAGACGGACATGGACATTTTCGGGGACGATCCAGGTTTCGAGCACGGCGGCACAGAGATGGAAGCAGAGGTGACCGTCGTCGACGAGAGAAGGGAGGAAGAACCGGAAGACTTCGGAGGGAGGCCCGCTACGGGAACCGAACGGTACCCGACATTCGTCTCCTTGACGCAGCAGCACCCAGCTCCAGCACCGGAAGGAGGGGAAGGGGGAGTGGGGGGCTTCGAGGGGGGGATGGATGTCAGGGGTTCAGGAGCAGAGGCAAGGGCAAGGAAGGAAACAGAGAGCGAAGGGGAGGAGGCAGAAGAAAGGATGAGCGATGACGACGACCCGAGATCTCCGAGTCTCTCCAGTGAGTCGGAGGATTCACAGAAAGGAGCACCAGTGGCCAAGGCAAGGGGGGAGTTTAGGGGGGCACCCCAGGGAGATAGAGCCAGAGGGGAATCAGAGGAGAGCAGTTGGAGATCGGGTCCAGCGTCACCGCCAGAGAACAGGGAAGAGGAAAGGAGCCAGGGGGCAAGCGCTGGCAGCTCACAGCAGGAGGGAGGGCACGAGTCAGGGGTGGCCACACCTCCATCTGGGAGCGAAGAAACGGTTAGACGGAAGGTGGAAGGTTGGGCGCGCGCGCCAAGTTCAAATGCACAGGAAGGAGGCGCAGTAGGCAGCCCGGAAAGAGAGCCGGGTCCTAAAGCCCGGCGCAAGGAGACAGGAGAGTCCGGGGGGTCAGCGTCCGAAGAATCCCGGAAGGAAGAGACCCAGGGGGGCAGAGGGACCCAGAGAAGAACAGTCAGGCGGAAAAGGTGGAGCAGGGCTAGGATATTAAGTTGGTGTACGAGGGGCGGAGATTCAGACGGAGCTTCGCCGATCTAGCTACTAGACGTAGGGTTGCACGCAGCAGCTTGAGAATGGAAACTGTAACTCAATAAAGACTTTTACTTAATGACCGTTGGCTAGCGTGATCCTCTGTGAGCTAGGATCTTGAAGCAACCTTGACAGCTACGCATGAGCCACAAATATCTCTGCAACTGTGGAGCCCAAATGGATTCCGGGGAGCATCTTTTCCGATTCCAGCTGTGCTTTTCGTGACTGCTTCTTCGGTCTCAAATGAACAGTGGTCTTTATACATTCAAAAAAGAAACCACTCAGTTCAATTTCACCTCCATACCAGAGATGTTTATCGTTTAAATCAGTGGTCCCCAAACATTTTTGGGCCACCACCCACTCCATCCTCAATGCCCCCTACCCTTATAAAAAGAATTATTCAGAATAACAGTTTGCATGACCCACTAAGGAAGAGGATAACACAATAAAATTCAAAACAATAAGAATTAATTGCACATTAATTCAAAACCCAATTCAAAGCTATTTGGTGTAATGAATTCAACAAAAATGATCCAGTGATACCAGCTTTTCAAAGTCTGTTTACATCTCCAGCCACCCCACCACCACCGCCCCCTAGCTCCTTAGTGCCCCCCAACCTAATTCCACTGCCTACTTTGGGAACCATTATTTTAAACCAACTACAGTCATCTAGGATCTCAGCTTGCGATTTTGGCTCTAGCAGATCTTGACATCTCATGGTTACTGAGAGCTTAAGCCACAAGTCCCAGTTTGGTTAAGTTGGCTAAGTTCACTGCATTAGTAAATAGACTGGAAGCAAAGCAGCTGTGAGATCCTCTACAGCAGGGGTCACTTTTTCACAGTCCTGATTAGCCATGATTTGGCTTGCCGTTCATGCAAACCAGGTCATTGCCCCAACTGAGACATCACACCAAACCAAGGTTTGCAAGTAAGCATACTTTGAGAAAGCGGCTGATGGTTTGAGCTTCCAAATGTATGTGTCAAGCCAAGGTTTAGTTGTTTGTCTGCTTCCCTTTCCCATCTGTTCAGCACTCCAATCCGTAACAGCCCCCAGAAGTAGAGCAATGGCAGTAACACACATTCAGACAACAAACAAAACCACTGTGAGCATAAACCAGCAACTAGGGCTTCAAAGGGAGGAAATTTTGTTATTTTTGTTGATTATTGTAAAAGTAACACAATATTTTTGAATGCACAGTATAGTTTTTCCATAATTTAGATCAATAATTTAAAGAAACAATTCTTTTTTTAAAGTATGAAGGAATTCATGTTAGCTATGTCATTTACAGTGGTACCTCAAGTTAAGTACTTAATTCGTTCCGGAGGTCTGTTCTTAACCTGAAACTGTTCTTAACCTGAAGCACCACTTTAGATAATGGGGCCTCCTGCTGCTGCCGCGCAACCAGAGCATGATTTCTGTTCTCATCCTGAAGCAAAGTTCTTAACCCGAGGTACTATTTCTGGGTTAGCAGAGTATGTAACCTGAAGCGTATGTAACCTGAAGCATATGTAACCTGAGGTACCACTGTACGGGCTTTTTGTTTTGTATTTTTTTGGTGATTTGACTACCAGTATATTATGGAGGGGAAATAAAATAAGGCCTGATAAATAATAAACAGAATTTTTTTATTATGGTTTGCCAGCCAACTGCAAATCATGGTTTGTCTATTCAGATCTTCAAGACAAAGTACCATATTTTTTGCTCTATAAGACTCACTTTTTCCCTCCTAAAAAGTAAGGGGAAATGTGTGTATGTCTTATGGAGCGAATGCAGGCTGCGCAGCTATCCCAGAAGCCAGAACAGCAAGAGGGATTGCTGCTTTCACTGCGCAGCGATCCCTCTTGCTGTTCTGGCTTCTGAGATTCAGAATTCTTTTTTCCTTGTTTTCCTCCTTCAAAAACTAGGTGCGTCTTGTTGTCTGGTGCGTCTTATAGAGCGAAAAATACGGTATAGTTTATCTAATTGTGGTTTGACGCAATGTCTCAAGGGGGCCCCGTGCAACCCGCTCTTTCCAGTTCCTGCATGATCTCCCTTCAAAACAGTGTTGATTTAATGCGAAATCCTGCAGCTGCTCAACCTGCCATCATTACGGTGGTGGAGATTTAATTATGCACCTGCTGGGCCTCTCTCCCACACACAGCTATTAAAAGCTAAAGAAGCTACCCTACAGGTCAGGAGTTTACAACCCTCGCCTGTGCTTATGAAACAGCCCTTAGGTGTGGAAAAATGTTTCTACACCAGACGGCATTTGCCCTTTGTCCTGATCTACAACTAAAAGAAGATAAAGACAAGACTTTGCTTCCCCACCCCCCACCCCACCACGGTTTGTCCGGACAAATTTTCCCAGTCAATCATTTTTCACAGCAGAAAAATAAGGAAACGTTCATTTCGGTTCTTTTTGTTGGCAATCTTCTTTTTCATTTAATTTAGCATGTTGTCCAAACCAGAAGTCATTTGTTAAGATCATACTTTAATGACCATGAGCTGTAGACAAGAACAAACCTTAGCAGAACAAACTCACAGTTATTCTGGAGAGGCCTTAACCACAAGACCAGTGTGTTAAGTCAAACCATGGTGCAGTGTAGCAAAAAGGACTGGAGAGGAATCTCTCTGAGAACCTGCATGTTCACACAGCCTCACCAAACCAAAGTTTGGTTTACAGTACACAAACCAGCTCCCTGGGGAATTTTATGGGCTTCAAGGCAGACAATACAGGGCTCAAAACTTGCCTTGTGCCACAGATGGTGGAGAAAAATGTGTTTTACTTGGAAGATGCCTGTAGAATTAATTTAAAGCCTTAAAACTCAAGCCTAATCTTGGTCTCAGAAACAGGGGCAGACCATGACAGTTGATTTTAAAAACATAAATCTCTGATCCAAACATTTCTGTAAAAATCGCAGGTGTGTCACAAACACAGGTTTACATCTAGCACCTTTTCTGTACAGTGGTACCTTGGGTTACAGACTCCACTAACCCAGAAATAGTACAGTGGTACCTCGGGTTAAGAACTTATTTCATTCTGGAGGTTCATTCTTAACCTGAAACTGTTCGTAAGCTGAGGTACCACTTTAGCTAATAAGGCATCCCACTGCCGCTGCGCCACCGCCACACAATTTCTGTTCTCATCCTGAAGCAAAGTTCTTAACCCGAGGTACTATTTCTGGGTTAGCGGAGTCTGTAACCTGAAGCTTATGTAACCTGAAGCGTCTGTAACCCGAGGTACCACTGTACCTCAGGTTAAGAACTTTGCTTCAGGATGAGAACAGAAATCGCATGACAACGGCACGGCGGCAGTGGGAGGCCCCATTAGCTAAAGTGGTACCTCAAGTTAAGAACAGTTTCAGGTTAAGAACGGACCTCCGGAACGAATTAAGTTCATAACCAGAGGTATCACTGTACTTCTGTCACACAGAAATATAGTGCTCACCCCTTTACGGAGGTAAAATACAATTTCTCTGTGTAACGTAGCAACGGCTAGAGCCCTGCTAGAGCAAGTCAGAGGTCACCTAGTTCAGCATCCCATTTTCAAAGTTGCCAACCAGATTCCTGAAAGAAGGACATAATGGCAATTGCCCTTATGATTGCATTGTTGGAGGTGTAAGATAGCAGTCACTTGGAGCCTCCATCTTCCATAAATTTGTCTAATCCTATTCTAAAGCCAGGGACGCGGGTGGCGCTGTGGGTAAAACCTCAGTGCCTAGGACTTGCCGATCGTATGGTCGGCGGTTCGAATCCCCGCAGCGGGGTGAGCTCCCGTCTCTCAGTCCCAGCTCCTGCCCACCTAGCAGTTCGAAAGCACCCCTAAGTGCAAGTAGATAAATAGGGACCGCTTACTGGCGGGAAGGTAAACGGCGTTTCTCTGGCTCGCCAGAGCAGCTTCGTCACGCTGGCCACGTGACCCGGAAGTGTCTTCGGACAGCGCTGGCCCCCGGCCTCTTAAGTGAGATGAACGCACAACCCTAGAGTCGGACACGACTGGTCCGTACGGGCAAGGGTACCTTTACCTTTATTCTCAAGCCATCCAAGTTGGTGACCATCAGTACATTTTGTGGCAGTGGATTGTAGTAAGAATACAAGATGTTTCTTTTATCATAAGCCAAAAGCTTTTTACTCCTCTGGCTACTGAAACTTTTTCAGCAGCTATACAGAAACATTTGGAAATCATTCTCAAACAGGAGCCCTCTCAAAGTGCAAACTATCAGGCGTGCCATTGTTAGTCTTTGGCCAACCTAACTCTTGTTCACAAAATCTTCAGTCTTGCAAACTTTGTTGTTTCCAAATTACATCTCATGTAGCTTGTTTCAAATTCATAACAGTTCAGCTCACACCATATACCGTATTTTTCGCTCTATAAGACTCACCAGACCACAAGACGCACCTAGTTTTTGGAGGAGGAAAACAAGAAAAAAAATATTCTGAATCTCAGAAGCCAGAACAGCAAGAGGGATCGCTGCACAGTGAAAGCAGCAATCCCTCTTGCTGTTCTGGCTTCTGGGATAGCTGCGCAGCCTGCATTCGCTCCATAAGATGCACACACATTTCCCCTTACTTTTTAGGAGGGAAAAAGTGAGTCTTATAGAGCAAAAAATACGGTAATTATCGGGCTTCCCCCGCCCCAGCCCCGTGCCTGGGGGTGGAAATAAAAAAAAATTCTTCATTTCCCCCCCAAAAAACTAGCTGTGCCCTATGGGCCGGTGCGCCCTATGGGGAGAAAAATACGGTAGTTTCAGTATCGTTTTAAAAGTTGTAGTATATTATGAATTCCTAATTCTGTTTGTTTCACGTAATACAGTGGTATCTCGGGTTAAGAACTTAATTCATTCTGGAGGTCCGTTCTTAACCTGAAACTGCTCTTAACCTGAGGTACCATTTTAGCTAATGGGGCCTCCCGCTGCCGCCACGCGATTTCTGTTCTCATCCTGAGATAAAGTTCTTAACCTGAGGTACTATTTCTGGGTTAGCGGAGTCTGTAATCTGAAGCGTCTGTAACCTGAGGTACTGTTGTTAGATGGCTAGATTAGGATGTTAATAATAATAATAAAAAGGAAATGTTCTCCCTAAAACATTTTCTCTTAAAAGTATCCATTTTGGGGAGGGTACAAAATCCAGATCTGTTTAGCTTTGGATACCCTGGGGGGTGGCCTTGGGCAACCTGAATTCACTTTATTTCTTCTGGAAAGTTCATAACGAAATTTTGCATCGCAAGACCAATCACAATTGTGTGTGGGAACTTGGAAGAGAGGCATTCACTCAGTTTTAAAATTGGTAGATAAACAAGACAGGACCAATTTTTTAATTGGTGTGCTTCTGAGTGTGGAATAAGGAATCAGTGGTAGCTTCATTTATTCAGATGTATCTGAATATTCATTCAATATCTGAATATTTATTCAATATCTGAAAAGTCACCTGTATGAATCTTGCATCTCCCTGTCTCCTCTCTCCTCCCCACTTTTCCGTATACCAATATGTGAATCCAATGTATGATGCTTCATTCTTCTTTAAAGGAACTGTATACAACATGCCCTTTATGAGTACCCTTTGCTTTTTCTGTACTTAACAATATTTTGTTGTTTTTTTCAAAAGCTGCCCTTTTATATATGCTTTTTTAAAAAAGGTGTTTCAATACTGGTATTTTCTCTTTAAATTTATTTTAAAAGATTATTTACCGAAAAACAGCATCTATATGAAGTTTTTGATAATAAACACAGTGATTTAATTAATCTAAGGGTCTCCCCTCTGTCATCTCTGAATCAGCTGTGAGGAATTTATAAGTTTTCTCTTTCATTTTTTTATTAACCTCATTGCTGTTGTTATTTAAATTTGCATAGTGCCCTTCATCCAAAGATCCCAGGGCAGTTCATAACAGAAAAACACAAAATGAGAATACAAAATACACAATAAAAACAAAAACCAACCAATAACTCCCCTACAACAAACACATTTAAAAGGCCATTTTTATGCAACGTGCAAAACTGCCTAGTCTTTTGGGAAAGCTAGAGATGTGTAGGACAAGTGCATTTTTTTGGGGGGGGGGAAGCAGATTATCTAATGCAAAGCAACCCAGAGAGAGCCAGTGTGGTGTAGTGGTTAAGAGCGGTAGTCCCGTAATCTGGGGAACCGGGTTCGCGTCTCCGCTCCTCCACATGCAGCTGCTGGATGATCTTGGGCTAGTCACACTTCTGTGAAGTCTCTCAGCTCCACTCACCTCACAGAGTGATTGTTATGGGGGAGCAAGGGAAAGGAGATTGTTAGCCACTTTGAGACTCCTTAGGGTAGTGATAAAGCGGGATATCAAATCCAAACTCTTCTTCTTCTTCAGAGCAAAGTGCCTCTAAACCAGGCATAGACAAACTCGGCCCTCCAGATGTTTTGGGACTACAACTCCCATCATCCCTAGCTAACAGGACCAGTGGTCAGGGATGATGGGAGTTGTAGTCCGAAAACATCTGGAGGGCTGAGTTTGCCTATGCCTGCTCTTAACCTAACAGAAACAAAAGTATGAGCTCCTCGTTTTATGATCACATCATGCAACATCAACATTTCCCTGCATGGAAAGTATGGCCACATGATAATAATAATAACAACAATAACAATAATAATAATAATACTCTGTGCGGCTTCCAAAAGAATATTAAAATACTATAATACATCAAACATTAAAAGCTTCCCGAAACAGGGCTGCCTTCAGATGTCTTCTAAAAGACTGGTAGTTGTTGTTCTCTTTGACATCTGGTGGGAGGGTGTTCCACAGGGAAGGCACCACTACCGAGAAGGCCCTCTGCCTGGTTCCCTGTAACTTGGCTTCTCGCAGTAAGGGAACCGCCAGAAGGCCCTCGGTGCTGGACCTCAGTGTCCGGGTAGAACGATGGGGGTGGAGACGCTCCTTCAGATATACTGGACCAAGGCCGTTTAGGGCTTTAAAGGTCAGCACCAAGACTGAATTGTGCTCGGAAACGTACTGGGAGCCAATGTAGGTCTTTCAAGACCGGTGTTATGTGGTCTCTGCGGCCGCTCCCAGTCACCAGTCTAGCTGCCGCGTTCTGGATTAGTTGTAGTTTCCGGGTCACCTTCAAAGGTAGCCCCACGTAGAGCGCATTGCAGTAATCCAAGCGGGAGATAACCAGAGCATGCACCACTCTGGCGAGGCAGTCCGCAGGCAGATAGGGTCTCAGCCTGCGTACCAGATGGAGCTGGTAAACAGCTGCCCTGGACACAGATTTGACCTGTGCCTCCATGGACAGCTGTGAGTCCAAAATGACTCCCAGGCTGTGCACCTGGTCCTTCAGGGGCACAGTTACCCCATTCAGGACCAGGGAATCCTCCACACCTGCCCGCCTCCTGTCCACATACATTAATCATCCAGTGTACACTCATCTGGGAAACCTGTCTGAATCAGTTTTCCTAGAAAAGTGTATACTGGTGTAGAAAAAGGCACACACATTTTGCGACAGCCCCATGGCATGCGTTTGTTGTCAGAGGGTTAGATTTCGGGTTAGGATTGGTGTGTAAGACCAGTGTCCCACTCGGTAATCCTCATGCATGGAGCTTCCCTTGAGAAGTAGGAATCCCAGAGTTAGGGAGAACAAGGTGATATTCACAGGTAGGGATTAATATATCCAAACACAGTAAGAAGCTCTTAAGACAGACGGTGGGGGGAAAGATTAGCCGGGCTCTGATAACAAGAGAAAACCGAAGAGCTAATATTTAAAAGTGTAGGGGGAGAGGTGGAGGGCCCTGGAAAACAATGACTCAGCACTCAAACAGAAAAACAGAAGTCTAGATTTGGGGGAAGGGGTCGGTTATTGTAATGTCACAGCAGAGTCTCGCTCAAGCAAGCTCCACTGGAATTACGGCTAGGTTGATTACACGACGGTGACTTGATTAATTATTGTTGAATTGTGTCATCACTCCAGCACAATTTATCTGCACGCATTTCTCGTAAGTGACCAAAAATGTTTTTCATGAGTCTAATAAGAAACTAAGCACGGTGTGCATGCAAATTAAAACCCAACCTCAAAGTGTTTAATTCATGCTAATCCCAAAATGAAAATATCTAAATGTTTGAATGACCGCATTTTGGGTGCTTTATTCTGTTACTTTTAAATGATTTCAGTCGGAAATTATTCAAGCCAAGGGATATAACAACAACAACCACTCTTCATTTTGTATCACTTCAGCTACCTCAACCCTAAAAACAACCTGTGAGGTAGGACGGTGCTACTGTCCCCATACTGCACAGGGGAAACTGAGGCTGAGAAATAGCACCTTGCCTAAAAACAATCTTGCAAGTTAATGGTTGAGGTGAGAGTTCCTGGCTGAGATCCTTTATAATAACCACTACACTAGATAGATAGATAGATAGATAGATAGATGATAGATAGATAGATAGATAGATAGATAGATAGATAGATGAAAGATTGATAGATAGATGATAGATAGATAGATAGATAGATAGATAGATAGATAGATAGATATAGATAGATAGATGATAGATAGATAGATGATGATAGATAGATGATAGATAGATAGATAGATAGATAGATAGATAGATAGATAGATAGATAGATATAGATAGATAGATGATAGATAGATAGATGATGATAGATAGATGATAGATAGATAGATAGATAGATAGATAGATAGATAGATAGATGATAGATAGATAGATAGATAGATAGATAGATAGATAGATAGATAGATGATAGATAGATAGATGATAGATAGATAGATAGATAGATAGATAGATAGATAGATAGATAGATAGACAGATAGATAGACAGATAGAGGAACTATATTTGACATTTGTTTTTTAAGCACAGATGGTTTTAATATGAATTAATGAATTAATCATGTTATAACTCAATCACCTTTCTGACAAGTGCCGTGCAAAGATCACTGTGTATGTGTTGTTTGTGTGCTAATCTTCTGAATAAAGGATAGGAACGTTAGGAAGCTGCTTAGACCATTGGGTCTATCTAGCTCAGGCTTACATACACTGACTGGGGGTGACAATTCAGGATTTCATGCAGATATCTATCCCAACCCCACCTGGAGGTGCCTGCAACCTTTTCTTTGCAGGGCAGACACTCTGCCACTGAGCTACGACCCTTCCCCATAATTAAGGATAACATAGTAGTTCTATTCACCAGCAAATGCTTGGGAAATTCCTCTGGTTCCTTTTTATTGGAAAAGCTTTCCAGAACCACCAGAGAATAATTAGGAGGAAAGGGACAGAGAAAGCTGATTTCTACTGAGTCGGAGCATTGGTCCACACATTGCCTACACTGGCTAGCAGAGGTCCTCCAGGACTCAGGCAGGGGTCTCTCTCCCAGTTGTACCTGGAGATGCTGCAAACTGAACCTCAGATAATAGAATCATAGAGTTGGCAGGGACAGAGTCCCAATGTGGGGATCAAACCCATAACCCTGAGATTAAGAGTCCCATGCTCTGCCAACAGAGCTATCCAGTTTAGGTCCCACCACTGAGCTACAGTCCTAATGATACTTGTGGAACCCCCCAAACTTCCAGAAGAAGGTGCTCCCCAAAATTAACACATGGCTTGCCACAACTTCTTCCTTCCCCCAGAAAAGACAAAGTGATGCCAACTCACCTTGCGGTCTCCTTCCATTCCATCTCCTGCCCATCGACAGCCAGGAGTTCGTCCAGTTCCGTGAAGAGCTGGGGTGGCGCGGGGCTGTCATCGTCTTCGCCCAAAATGAAGCGGATGCGTTCGGCGGCGGGGGAGACTGCAGAGGTGAAAATACTGCGGTTAACGGACTGCAGGATGATCAGGGAGGTGCGGTTCCTCTCCCTTCCCTTCTCTCCACATCCATTTGGTTGCTTCTCCTCGTCGCCTGCTCCATCTGACATCTCAGCTCTGAGTGCGGGCTGTCGGCTCTTTTTATTATTATTATTATTATTTGCCAGGTACCTACTTCTCAAGTCTCTCTTTTCTTACAACTTACTTCTAAAAAAAAAGTAACTTTCAAGCTGGGGCTAAAGTTCAAGAGGACGTGCGTCTTCTTCCCCCACTCCTCTAAGCTCTGTGTTCACAGCAGACCCAAACAGCTCTTCGTCCAAAAAAACAGGAGAGAGCTTCCAGGCTCAGCACCAATTTGCTCTATGGTGCATGCCCAGGGACCTTTAGTACTCTGATCAGCCGAGGTCCTTTAAAGTCTTTTTCTTTATAGGCAGAGAACCAGTTCCAGCCAAAACTATTTGGGGGGCACCTCGTGAAGAGGAAGTGGCTTCCCACTGCCAACTCCCCCACCCCACCCCCCGGTTTGTACAAAGCTGGAACTTTCATTGGCTTGCGAGGCAACACTCATTACCAGCGTAAAAGGGAATATTTAACAAAATAGCCCAGCTCTTCTTTTGCATGGGAAGCTGTGTACTCTGGTCCATTTAGTCAAGTATCAAACACAGTGAGGAAAAGGGAAGGAGCAGAAAGGCACAAAGCAATCAACCCATCCACAGGTAAGACACGGTGTAGCTAAAAAGAACATTGGTTTTGGCCACATGTAGGTTACACCTGCTATACCATGCCATACCTAGAACATACCATCCCTAGGCTAGAACCATTAACACCTGCTGCTCTGTAATGTCTTGCTGTTTTAACATTTTGCTCAGGCATCTCCAACTGCAACTAACCATCAACCATCCAAGCAACTATGTTTAAAGGCATTTCCACATCACCTAACACTCAGCAAGTGCCACTTCTTTAAGATTTGATGAAAGATTTGATGAAAACTACTGTTCAAAATTAGAGGGGGGAAAGACCACTGTTAAGATGTTCTTTTTCATACCAGACCCAAAGGAACAACTGCATGCCGAATCTTGCAGCACTACCATTATTATTATTATTATTATTATTATTATTATTATTATTATTATTATTTCCAAGTTGAGGAGTCAACTGAAATTTTAGGCGATTTCATTGACTGATTATGTTTAAAGCTGTCAAATGCATACAGGAACCTGTAGCCCTCCAGACATTGCTGGTGGACTCCAGCTCCTATCAAACCCAGCCAGCACAGCCAACAATCATGGATGATGGGAGGTGTAATTCTGCAACTTCTGGAGGGTCATAGATTCCCCAACCCTGCTCAAAAGTGAGTTGCTCTCATCTTCTTACTCCTTTGGGCTGCAAGGGTAAAATGTACCTCCCGTATTTTAACTCAGAAAGCAAGTGTGCATGTTAAAGTTCTGGGAATCCCTGGTTCCGACTCTTTGGGCATCTATCTGGGTCTTGATATATGTTTTATCTGGAAACAAGTCACTGGAAGTTACTTCTGCAGTCTCCTTAGGCTGTCACAGCCTGAGCTTATCACACCTTGTGCCATTCTTTAGATTTACTGGAAAACTCAGCAAAGCCTTTGTCCCATGTCTTTTCTCCCTACATTGCATGACTATAACATGTTCTAATGAACAAAAGCCACGAGCCTAGGACAATTATATGTCCCGCCTTTCAACCTAAACTGCTTCCAAAACAGATAAAACTACAAGATCGGCATAGTGATACCATCCTTTGCTTTTAAGGATTTTATTTGGGTTCAACTTTCTTCTTTCACCGATATATTTTCATAGTTATGGTTCTTATTTTGATATACATGGCTTCGCTGTTGTTGTTTGAAGGTTAATTAAGCATTTTCAGGAGGTGTTGTTGCATTCTGCTTCTGTGTTTTCCTTTTCCTTTTTTCCTTGGATTATACTTGGTATTATTTAGTTTCAGGACACTGCGCATTCATTATGGCTGGTTTGTGTACTTTTAGGTTAATTTGGACTGCTGTGTTACTGCAACACGTGGACGTTTTTTGGATTACTGAATTAGTACAATATGTGGATATAATTTTAATTAGTTTCTTTTTAAAAAATAATGTAACGGAGGAGAAAATAATTAAAATAACAGCTATGAAAACTCAATCAAGATTCAGTTCCTAAACTAAGAGTGGGTTGAGCAAATCAGGAGTTGCAACAATAGTCTAAAGAACTCTTATTTAAAACAACAACAACAACAGCTTTTAAATACAATTTTCTCCCTGGTTTCCTGTTGCCACAAAAGTTTCCCATCGTGAGACAAACAAGACAAAGCATAGCAAACCTATTCTGTTTCTGTTTTTAAAACACAGAATAGGATCAAGATCCATTCTAACTGAAGGTGGGGGGGAGGTGGGGGGAGACAGGGATCATAAAAAAACCTTTTAGTGAGAGGAGAGGTAGTTGTTTTGTAAACCCACCTGGTGAATCAAAGCACAATACTGTATTAATTGCATGCATCCAAGCTAAAGAACTGAAAACTTTGCCAATATCTTCTGACTCAAGACAAATCCAATTAGTTCTTTCTAGCCAGGTGCTGATGTAACTGACAACTCGCTCAGCAGTCCACCTAAAATTCAAGGGTCCCCATGTCCATTATTTACATCTGCATTTTGCCTTGGTCACCAACTTTAGATACATAGATAGATAGACAGATAGATAGACAGATAGAATTATTATTATTTTGCACCAGGGGTCATATTTTGAACAGAACAAAAGGGTCAAAGACCAAGCTATATTTGCTCCTTTCCCGTGCAAACCAAGAGGGCAAAGTGTCCCTTCCACCAACAAGCAGGAGCAGCAACAAAACTTCAGCTAAAAGTTCTCGCCTTCTGCACCGCAGCTGCTGACCTCTGTTTTCTGATTCATACATGTGAGTAAGCAAGGGGGAGCAGAAGACATGAACTTGAGGAGGAATTCTGTCTGACATGGAATCCTGGATCCTGAGCTATCTCCAAACTCTTTTTATGCCTATTCTGTTCAGGATGCTGGTACTAATGTACGGAGCCATACACAGCTCAGGACCAGAATACCTAAAAGATTGTCTTGCCCCTTATATACCTGGCCAATCACTCCTGCTGATGACATCTCACCAGGAGGCCCTTTCTATATGATGTAGGAAGCGATGCTTTTTTCTGTGCCTATTGAAAACCTTCCATTTCTAACAAGCCTTGTTAGTAGAGATTTTTTTTATCTCAGTCTGTACCTATAATGGAATTGAAAAACAGTTTTCAGTATATACACTTTAGAATGTTTTATAGCAGTGTTCCCCAACCTTGGGCCTCCAGCTGTTTTTGGACTACAACTCCCATCATCCCTCGCTAGCAAGACCTGTGGTCAAGGATGATGGGAATTGTAGTCCAAAAACAGCCGGAGGCCCAAGGTTGGGGAACACTGTTTTATAGGAAGCGATTCATAAATGAAATGGATATTTAACTGTTGTCTACTCTCTCACAGCTCCCTATTTCGATTCAAGTTCTGTAAAATTAGACTTGTATTGCTTTTTGAAACAATACAAGTAGTGTATTGTTAGTGGTGCCCTCCCCCCTGTGGAACGCCCTCCTGCCAGATGTCAAAGAGATAAATAACTATATAATCTTCCAAAGACATCTGAAGGCAGCCCTGTATCGGGAAGTTTTAATGTGCGATGGTCTGCTGTGTCTTTGTATTTTTGTTGGAAGCAGCCCAGAGTGGCTGGGCCAACCCAGTCAGATGGGCAGGGCACACAAAAATAAGATAGTAGTAGTAGTAAACAAAATATGCAGGGCCGATGTCACCTTTTGGCAGCTGGTGTGGAACGCTGACCATGCCGAGACTTTCTCAAAATGCTACCTGGTCATGTCAAGGCATTTGCAAAAGAGTTATTAGACCCACAGGAAATCTGGGAAGGAAAAGGATGGAGCAACTTGGATGGATCAAAACTCAGAATTCAACTCAATCAAATTGGACAAGGGTAGGGAAATATTCAAACTGGCGCTTGACCGAACTGTTCCCTCTTTCCGTAGTTGAAATGTATCTCATTCCCATGGGACAGGGCCTCAACCCAGACACTTCCACATCAGTAAGAGAGTCCTGGACCCTCTTCAAAAATAGAGAGGTCCTCTCCCTCTAGCAGGAGGAAGAAGGGGCTGTGGTACCTCCATCTCCTTTTTCCAAGCAAGGTTGCTTACTCTCTCATCCAGCATGAACTCTTCCACACAGAAACTCCCTCACTTCTGCAGATCCTGCTTTCTGTGCAGAAAACCATTCCAAAATGCATTAGGAGGCACTGCAGGGTGCCCCAAGAACAGAGCACAGCCAATTTCACCAAGAAGCAAGACCTAGAACACACAAGACCTAGAACAAGGAAGCAAGACCTAGAACACACACCTCCCTGCTTCAGAACTCTCCAGGTTATTTGTTTTCTATTCAAGGGCCTGCCAGCAAGCCTAGTCTCATCTCTGGCTCCCACCATGCGCTGACCAAGGTGCTGACTTTAGACTTGCACTACATGCATGGGCTATCATCCCATACCACTGGCCATGGAGGCTGGGGCTGATAGCATCCTATTGGCTATCCCTGCTTCACGCTGTTACCTGCTTGCTCTTGTACCAAGCCTGGGCAAATGCATCTTCTCTGGGCACCAACCTTCCATACAGAGATTTATGCATAAGGCCTATGTGAGCATTCACACACACGTACAATTGCCACCATGCGAGAGGGAAATAGGAACCAGCTCATAGGCCCTGTCCCTCCTGCATGTCCACACTGCATTTCCTGCAACCTCCAACATCTCGGGGGGCTGAACGTCAGCAGCCAGGAGCCTCTTTTTCTCAGTAACACTCCCCATGTGTGGTTAGAAGATACGGATTCTGAATCTGTTTGACTTCAGCAGGCTCCATGCTGCAGCTGTTCAGCCCCAAACATGTGTGGCATGGTAGGAGCAGCAATGCAGGAGGGGTCATGAGCAACAGGCTTCTCCCCACTTCACCCCACCTCACAGGGTAGCAAACACAAGAGGAGGATAACAATTGAACAGGGCATTAGGGTCTGAGGAAACACAGAGTTCAGCTCATGCCAGTGGCCAATATTTATTTGAGCGTAGGAGCCATGTATTTAGTCCATAATGCTATTTAATATACAGTGGTACCTCGGGTTAAGAACTTAATTCGTTCTGGAGGTCTGTTGTTAACCTGAAGCACCACTTTAGCTAATGGGGCCTCCCACTGCCGCCATGCTGCCGCCGTGTGATTTCTGTTCTCATCCTGAAGCAAAGTTCTTAACCCGAGGTACTATTTCTGGGTTAGTGGAGCCTGTAAAACCTGAAGCGTCTGTAACCTGAGGTACCACTGTAAACATACGAAGCTGTTGGGAGAGGCCATCAGGAGACCTGAAGGACAAAGTCTTGAGCATGCTGGTGACACCTAGCTCTTGTTCCAGGTCACATCTGAATCAGGAATGGATGTGCAGGTCTTGAGACAGTGTCTGGATGCAGCAAAGCAATACACTACCAATTATCCCAGTAACGCTTACCATATAATCAAAGATTCAAAAAAGCCTACCCAACAAAAACAAAAGTCTTCACTTAACTTCTGATAAGTATCAAAGCATGGGCTCAGGCATGCCTTCTTCATAGAGAAAGGACCACACTTTTTTGCTCCTAGAGCACGAAAAGCCTTTGAATTCTGATCCAGCCTCTGAACCTCACACAATGTCAGGGAGTCCTGAGGCAGGTGCTCAATTTGAGTAGCGTCTGAGTGCCATTCAGTCGCACATAAGTGGCACATGTCCCTTCCTTCCCTATTCCCTTTCTAGCTTGCAGGTAGCAGACTGCATGTTAGAATGCTACTCGCCTGTCCCCCTCTAGGGAGAAAGCGTAGCAAAACCCCTTTCCTGCCATTGCCCCTGTCCTGTGAAATGGCCCTCCCTCTGCTGTGCACATAGCATCAACTATTAGCTGCTCCAGATGCCATGTGAGGATGCATTTTCTTTGCCAAGCTTCTCCTGACCCACAAGATTGGTTGATGTTATTCCTGTTTTTGCCTGTCCTTACAAGGGTGTTTCACTGCTTTTATTGCTTTTGTGTTATTTTTGTATGCCAGTTAGGGATTTCTTTAAAAACACACACGCATTAAGCACCTAAGAAATGCTTTTAAATAAATACATAAATAAATGAAAGCCCTTCCGCACTTGCTGCTGAAGGTGCACATCCCAGAAAAAAACTATACCACATGCTACTCTGGTAAAACTGAATGCACCCATGCCCAGATGCATTAAAATTGGATACCATGTTAACACAGATTCCCCCTCCCTCTCTATTTAAGCCTCAGTTGTGCGTTTAAAACATGCACATTAAAAGTCCAAAATCCAAACGCGGAATTTGCTGGGTCATAAGGTCTGCCGCAGCTCAAACTTCACCGCACTGGTCTTTTTAGTGCCACTGTTGATTAATGGGCCGTTCATTGGTTATTTACATGCTCTCTTTAGCAAGAACAGCATATTTTCATGTTGGCCGCTGGAGGGAACAGGATGTGCTAAGAGCAAACACCACAAGTCCCAAGCCCAAGTTACAAGCTAGAACTCCAATTAACCCGAAGTAATGAACTACCAACCTTTCCCTCTTCCTCTTTGACCTGCATGTGTTGCACACAGACTCCACCAGCCTAAACTCCCCCTCTACCACTTCAAATCATACTCAACTAGCCACCAAAAGGTAGTAGCATTAATGAGAAGAACAGCCATTAGCTGTACAACTGTTCCTCTCTTTTTTGTTACTGCCTCAACTCTGTAAGCATATTAGAAAACTGAAATCCATAATCTCATGGACTCATAATCAATCAATCAATGGCACACCATGCACAGAACATTTTACATAGCTTTAAAAATAAGTATCATCTGTGCTTTTAGGCAGTAAGTGGCTACCACAGGTGGACTTATGGGCGTAGGGGAGCAAAAGACCAAAGGAAGCAAAAGAAGAGGTTTGAAAAGGGATAAAAATCCATTTTTAAAAATAGTAATGGCCTTAGTGGAATAAAAAGGTCTGAAATATTTCAGATGATAACTTGCCAGGAGTAAGGTTGTCCTCTTAAGGGACCATTTATCCCACAAATGACAACCATAGACTGATGTACTTGCAAAACTTCTGCACATTATGTTTTCTAAAATTGCATAGCAGCACCTATCATTTTATGTATGTACATGTGCATACAGATCCCATTGCTTTTGTTTTTGCTAAACCCATGTCGTGGCATCTTCTTTCCCCAGAACTCACTCCTGGGACAATGTGCTAATGTTTTGCTTCTTCAGAGCTTTCATTCATTCCAACGGAGCTGCTCTGAATGAAGCAAATGGAGCAGGACTCCCAACCCACTCATGCACCCCACCTATTTTGTTTCATCTGCAAGATGTAGCAAATGCCTACAATGGATTTCAAAATGAACAAATTGCTATCTAGAGATCACACACGTCAGCAGTTTCTTGTGAGTTCGGCTAAGGCCACTCTTGTGTGTTGAAGTTATGCCCTCAAGTACCCAAAGGCAAAAGGCAATTTCCATCAGGGTTGGAGGAATCTCAAAGATCTTGCAAGAGCAAAGAGACATGCTAGAGCATCAAAACGTTTCATGTCAATTGTACACTGTATGGTGGTATGAAGTTCTTTCTGTTGTTTGTTTTCAATCTACTGCCCCATCAGCATCACTGAGTGATTCACACATTCCAGTATCACATTACCAAAACCATACGTTTGTTTGCTGCAAAGCAAACATAACCAATCTGTTCACCATCCAAGTTAAAAGCCTGTGCTTACCACATGCATATATTACCCTACTCTCTCTCCAAAAATCATACATCATGCATACAGACCTAAGACAAGGATTCTGGTCCTTGGAGCATAGGATTCATCAACCCATCAAATTAAATCATGTCCATTATGTACAGTGGTACCTTGGTTTAAGAACAGCTTCGTTTATGAACAACTTGGATTAAGAACGCTGCAAACCCAGACGCAGGTGTTTTGGTTTGTGAACTTTGCCTTGGAATAAGAACATGTTTCACTTCCTGTTGAGTGTGTTCCATTTGTAAATTGAGTCCCCCGCTGCTATGGGAAAGCACACCTTGGTTTAAGAACGCTTTGGTTTAAAAACGGACTTCCGGAACGGATGAAGTTCGTAAACCAAGGTACCACTGTACTGAATGAGGAAACCAACAGCTGACAATTTAAGAGAGAACTGCAATCAGAGTTCTAGAGTTGGGAGTCATGTAGTCCATGGGTAGGCAAACTAAGGCCCGGGGGCCGGATCCAGCCCAATCGCCTTCTCAATCTGGCCCACAAATGGTTCGGGAATCAGCATGTTTTGACATGACTAGAATGTGTAATTTTATTTAAAATGCATCTCTGGGTTATTTGTGGGGCATAGGAATTTGTTTATATATTTTTTCAAAATATAGTCCGGCCCTCCACAAGGTCTGAGGGACAGTGGACCGGCCCCCTGATATAGTCCGACCCCCTGTAATGCAGGAATTTCAACGAAAGAATCCCTGACAGTTGGGCATACAATCTCTGCTTGAAAACCTCCAATGAAGGAGAGTCCACCACCTTCCAAGGCAGTTCATTCCACTAGCAAACAGCTCTTACTGTAAGAAAATTCTTTATCATGTTCAGTCAGAATGTCCTTTCTTGAAATTTGAATCCATGACCCATGATGGGTATCCTGTCATACAACAGAGGAAAGAGAACTGGACCCAGGGCTGCCATTTTCACCAGCAGCTCCACATCCAACATCACACTCGTTCAGTCCTAGTTTTGAAATTAATATTACACTCCTGCACAGAAGAGATTATTTCAGCTTTTTAAAACACCCTGGCTTTACAACTTAAAATACTTCACATTGCCAGCCTTTAAAAATTTCTGTTTTGAGTGTCCATCTCCATGATCACAGAGTACATGGGGACGATTGAAGACACCTCTTTAAAGGTGCCCCACTACCTGCAATGAATTTGTCATGTGCAGGAAATTTGAGTTTGGGGAGTCGCATTCTCATAACCCACAAAAAGTCAAACCTTGCACACAGCAGCATGTTCTATGGCTGAAGCTACCACATGCAGGCTTTTCCTGCAGCCAACATGCAAGCAGATGCCATAAGAATGGATCCATCAGCAATATTTTTTTTTTTGCCTTCACATTTCAAACTTCGCTCTAAACTCATGAGCACTAGAAGTTTTCTCTCTCTCAAAGAAATGACAACATAGGACTTGATTATCAAGAATATATATTTAAAAAACTGCCAGACCACACAGAAGTATGAATGTTATTAATACAGGAAATAAAGAAGTGATCCAGTTTAAAAAATGAATGTGCATTCTAGCCAACAGATTTATTTATGATTATTTATTTGTAATTATTTATGACATATTATTTGATGCAGCTTTATCCCAGACTTCGGCCAAAAAGAGTAAAAAAAAAAAAAAAAATGCCAGCGATGAAGGAAATGTTGAAAGCATTTTAGTATCATAGAGAAAAACACCTATATAAAACTTAGTCAGATGTTTGCTCCATAATCTGATGACCCATCATCCTGTCTTAGCAGTGAATCTGCTTGCCTTAATTTCACATAGAACACAAACATGAAATATCTTTGATGTGGCCAGATAATCCTGGTTTTACCCACTCGTTTCTCAAGGCTTTAGGGCGGAGAACTGCAGATAAACAAACATACACCAGCAGTGATGGAAATGTGTTTATCTGAAGGTGTGCTTCTCGTAAACTCAAGCAGCAGCTGAATATCTCTAAGTGCCATCAGCCGCTTTCCTTCAAACCAAAATCACTTCGGTGCTTGGGCTCAGTAAATATTGAGCCTATCAGAGCGACTGAAAAAGGCAAATCTGCAAATTAACGTCAATTTCATGTGGGACTTGTTCCAAACCAAGTAAACAAATATGGCACAGTGTGGCTCCTAAACTAAGATGAACTTATATTGCGTTCTTATCATTAAGCTGATTGGCAGGAGATTTGGGACACCCAAAAGGAACTATTTATTCACACAGCAGTTTAGCAACGATTGGAGTTCACAACCACAAGATGGAATGGCGGCCACTACTTGTTAGGTGGCATTTTTTAGAGAAGCTATTAAAAATAATAAACCTAGGGTTTAGCGCAGATTCCACTAGCATAGCTAATGTCTGCTTCCACAACAACACTTCCACCCACCTCTCCTCTGCAGTCTCCACTCCATTCATCCACATAATCTGTTCCAAAGGGTTGGAGGAACCTGCTGAACAGATTTTGGTGGTGCATGGAGAAGAAGGTGAGGAAGAGCAATTCCCACTGAGCAAGCCCAACTCCTCGTATGAAGTGCTGGATGCTATCCAAGGACTTTATTATGTACCATGTGGACTGATGCAGCTTGTCATGAACTGGTTGGATGCAGAGCAATGGTGGGAAGAACCAACTGGGGTGCCCCCAAGGGAAGAAGGCTCAGAGCTTGAGGAGTGGTGGTGGGACAATGATGAGTGGTCAAAGGGAGAAGACTGGGATGAGGTGGTGTTGGAAACTGAGGAGGTAACAGGACTTAGTGAGCTGGGAGAGTCTGTAGGAGACAGAAGTCCAGTATCAGAGGCAGAAGCTGAAGCAGGAGGGTAGGAGGAGGGAAGCCAAGAGGCAGAATGAAGTCCAGCTAGTGAAGAGTCACAGATGTCTCCCCCTCCTGCTGAACAAGCTCCTTTCCCCAGTGGTCTCCCAGAACCAGAAGAGGCATGGAAAGGGAGGAGAAGACATTGGCGATGTACAGGCACAGTCTCTGTTTGCTTGGGGGGGGGGGGACCCTGGAAAGGAGGCATCTGTGGGGAAGTGGGGGCCTTCAGTCTTAGAAACTGTTTCATGGGGCAAGACCAGCGGAGATGAGTTGCTGTGCTCATTAGGCCTGACACTGCTCTGCAGACCCTGTTTTTGCTGATAAGGAGTTAACTCCAACTTGCACAGTGTGATTTACTCCTGGCTCGCTCCTGACACAGCCTGATGCAACTTCTCCTTTGCACCACTTTGGCTGAAGACAGATAGACAGATAGACAGATAGATGGCATGGAAGGATTTAATAAATGCACTACAACACACAGGAAGAGAAAACAAATTACGCATTGGTTACAGTCTTGAAGATAACAGCACAGGGTTAAATTTGGTGACTACTGAGAGGCTCCAGCGATGCCAGAAAAACGGGTGACCTAAAGTCCTATTCAATGGCCTCCTTTGGGCAAGAGGAACGGAGAGTTCTGCTAAAAAGGCAACCTGGACAGCTCTAGAGGAAGTGCTTGGCATCGTTTAACTGTGACTCTTTCAGGCCACTTTAATGAATGGTGGAAACTGTCTCCAAAAGCTGAATGAGATCTGTACATCCTCTCCTCTCTCCCCTAAACAGTCTATGTTTATTATCACTTTGTGCACTATTCTAAATTCCCCTCTCTGAAAACAATATTTCATTTTGCAACCTGCAATATCCCAAAGGCCAAAATTAGGGGAACGAACACACATAGGGAAAAACAAAGAACCTGGCTATATTCTTAAAGCAAGATGGATGCATCAAACAGAAAAAACTCATAGAAAAGATATTCTGTAGAATTCGGAGGGGGGATGGTGAGCAGGGCCTCAAAAGCTTTGGCTAGTAGGAAGGTGTTTGAGGACAGGGAGTGCTGAGGGTTATGCCACACAAACAAAAATTAGAGGGCAATATATCCTGTGAACAGAAACAAGGTAGATAGGAAGTTGTCTTGTGCCAAATGAGTTCATCTAGCTTAGCATTGTCTACACTTTTCTGACAAGAGACCTGCTTGGAGATGCCAGAGGTTGGATCTGGGGCCTTCTGCATTCAAAGCATGTGCAGCTCTTCCCCTGAAGTAGTACATCTGAATCTAATGAGTGGTGCAGGGGTTTCATTTGGAAACAGGAGAGGGGTTTCATGTCCAGATGCACATATACAATTAAAGTCTCCCAATATGGAAAAGTCTGCATGGCAAGAGGAGGAGGAGGAGGAGGAGGAGGAGGAGGAGGAGGAGGAGGAGAAGAAGAAGAAGAAGAAGAAGAAGAAGAAGAAGAAGAAGAAGAAGAAGAAGAAGAAGAAGGTGGTTAAGCTTTCAAGATGTGCAGAAAGCTTTTCTTTTCTTTTTAGACAGCACAGGGGAACCTTCAAACAAGTTAAATAATAGATAAACCAATACCCTATGTAGAATGTAGGGTCTATGTAAAAACGTCAGATCTGATGGAGGACACATTGTGTTCCTTCTGGGGTACTTCAGCCACCTTTGGTCCCCACCCTGCATTCTGTTCTCAGGTGTGGGTCATAGAATCATAGAATTATAGAGCTGGAAGGGACCACAAGGATCATGTAGTCTAACCCCCTGCAATGCAGGAATCTTTCACCCAACATGGGGCTCAAACCCACAGCCATGAGATTAAGCTCTACTGACTGAGCCGTTGGCATGCAACAGCAGCCACACCCTGGGAAATGGCTTCTACTGGCTGGCTAAACCAAGTGAGGGTAGCTGATGGGTTGTGAACCCTCAGTGAGTTAGGGAGGGACTTCCCCTGCATGTGAAAACAAGCTCTGGGAGATTGAGCGGGTGAGACCAATAGTGGGTCCAACGGTGAAGAAGGTGGTTTCTGCATGTGCAGAAGTGAGGGGCAGATGGGGCTTGTCAACCTGGGAAGGCAGCCCATCTAAGAGAAGGAAAACTGATCCTTAACCTCTGCTGCCATGTGGGATATCTTTGCGAGAAGAAAAGGCTAAGGAGAAAACCCTACACAAATCCAGAGTGAAGTCCTAAGGTAGTCTTGTACACCTCCTTCCAGCAACTCTTGCAGCCAAGCTGGTGCTGAACATATAGCTCTGCTTTCCTTTGGACCACATCAGCAAGGTTGAGAGGAAGGTCCTGTCGTCTGGGCAGCTCAGGACTTCTATACACACTGCCAGCCTTGCGCCCCAGGGAGGTCACTTCAGTGCTGCTAGCAAAGTGGTTTTACTTCACCCCCAGAGGCGCACTCCATTGTCTCTTGAAATAGATGTATGCCAACAACTGCAACACCTTGCATTTCACAGTCTTTTGTTATACTATTCATGAATGTGTGTTGAAGCATTTTAGCTCATTAAAACCAGGGCTTTCTTTCAGGAGGAACTCATAGGTCCACGTACCTACAGGACCGCCTCTCCTGGTATGCCCTGCGGAGGACCTTAAGGTCCACAAATGACAGCACTTTGGAGGTCCCAAGCCGCAAGATGGTTAGATTGGTCTCAGCTAGGGCCAGGGTCTTTTCAGTACTGGCCCCAACTTGGTGGAACACTCTGTCACAAGAGACTAGGGCCCTGCGGGACTTGACATCTTTCTGCAGGGCCTGCAAGATGGAGCTGTTCCACCAGGCCTTTGGTTTGGACTCAGTCTGACCCTTATGTTTCCCTCCCCTTATGGTTTTGATCTATGGGCTACTTTTAAAATGAGGCTGCATTTTAAATTGCATTTTAACCCTTATTTTAAATTGGGGTTTTTTTCCCTATTATGTTTTTACTGTAATTTTACTGGTGTTAGCCGCCCTGAGCCCAGCTCTGGCCGGGAAGGGCGGGGTATAAAGAAAATTTATTATTAATATTATTATTATTATAAATTGGTTCCAGCACGTCTCCATTGCCATTCTAAGAAAGCGAAGGTGGTGTTCATAGCGAGTTCTAGCACCTCTTTTTCTAGCTAAATAGCACTGGTTAAAACTAACGCTACAATGAAACTGCTAACCTTCAAGGTAGAATTAGTCAACAGGATACCTCTTGGATCCCAGCTCCCACCCGCCACAGACCACATGGACAACGGTCAGGGACGATGGGAGTTGTAGTCAAACAAATTGGCAACTTCCGCTTAAAGCTGTCAGCAAGAGACTTGCTTTTGTTTTTGCTGACAGACAGACAGGCACAGCTTTCCCCTCTGGAATTCGTCACCCTGCCAAAGCAAAAGATCAGCGCCGCGCACCATTAAATTTGGGCAGCAATACACACCTCCTAATTAATTAATTGCTTTGCACATTTGTGAAGGGTTTGTCAAGTGGCAGACAGAGCCCCCGGTTCATCTGTTCCCCTGTTAATGAGGCATCACATGAAAAGAAGCCCACACCGTTTGGCTGCCACTCCAGAAATGATTTTTAAAAATCTTTTCAGCAAGCCTAGATTCCGGACATTCAGCTGCATCCAACATTAATCAGAGTCAAAACAGACCCTCCCTTTGAGATAAACAGCCACAGCTAGCTTACACCTATTAATTTCAATGGGTCAACTCTGAGCAGAAATTACTTGGATGTAGTCTACATAATTTAGTTACGTACACTTTCGTTATGTATCTGTATTGGATTTGAATTGACTATGTATGTACTGCTGCTCTTTCAAACTGCAGATAGACAGATGTACTGTATAGACATTTAGGGAGTTACAGTTTTTATATGTGAAACTATTTTAACTGTTTTTACATGAGCAACAGTTCTAGGTATGTTTTTACTGTACTGTAAATCGTTTTGGGATACTTCATGCGAAGTAATTCATAAACGGAACAGCGGCAACAGCACTTGTTTTGAAATTCAGGAAATTTTATCTGTATAACATTGATAAATATTCTACTGTCTTGTGGTGTTCCCAAGACACTATTATGAAAATATTTAAAATTCTTTCCCTGTTGCTAATGGGAAATGTACCTTGTCCTGACCTCCAAGGCTGATATAGTCCATTTCATGACTATTTTTTTAATAAGCTCGCTGCATCGAAGCAAAGTCTCATTTAGGTGTGGTTTATGCATGCAAAGAACTCTTACGTTCCATCACCCATCGGTTAGCTCTAAGTGGTGCTCATTTCCTTTCTCTTAGAAGGAAGAGCTGTGGTTCAGTGGTAGAACATCTGCTTTCCATGCAGAAGATCCCAAATAGGACCAGAGGCCCTGCCTGAAACCCTGGGCAGATGCTGTCAGTCAGTGCTGGCGATACTGGGCTAGATGGACCAAAAGCCATAGCACAGCTTGCTATGTTCCTACATATTTTTATATTCTGTTTAATTCCATGCTGAAAACTTTTCTGGTGCTCTTTTCTGGTGCTGCTATGTGTCCTGAGGCTACGGCATGGAGTGGGCTGTTCTTGAAATGCTGTGTGGAGCTCAAAACTAATGGGGCTCTCATCTAAATGATGGGTTCCTTCCTGTGCCAATGCAATCTACCCCCCACCCACCCACACCTAAAATTAAGCTTTTTTCTGCAATCACAGCTCAGTGGGAAAGAAAAATGCTGCTAGGAGTGCAACACGTGCTCCTAAATTTAATAACCCCAACTTTAGCTCTGAGTGGTTTGGCGCAATGTGCTCTTACCACCCGAAGGCGGCCCTTGAGTTCTAAATGAAATGAAATAAATCTGTTCCCCAACTACAGTTCAAATGAAATAGTGACATTTCGGTTGTTGAACATGAGAGAAACAAATCAAGTTCAAGATCCACTCCTTTCCACACAATTTATTCCCAGCTCTCCCAATCGATTGTTGCATAAAGCTCTTTCGTCTGATCCACATGTTTTAGTTTTGCTACCTAATTTCACCCAGGAGGTAGGAAAATGCCCCAAAATGAACCAGGCCTTAAGGAACTTAGGAAAACCTAAGAAGACCAAAGGGCACCGCATCTTGTTCTCACAGTTGCCAACGGAAAGCCCAGACGCAAGACATGAGCACAGCAGATTTCTTTCCCCATCTGAAATTCTCAACAACTGGTTTCAAAACGAGCTCCAAAAACTCTCAGAGGAACAGAACAAAGATGGTGAACATAATTTGTTTGCAATGCTGTGCTGTGTACCAGGTAGTATAGTCTCTGGTTAGCCATGACAGCTTCAGAAGCCTTACTTATCACTTCTTACTAGAACCTTTGAAGCAGAGATGCAAAGGACTGAGCACTCCCAATAGCTCAGCTGGTTAGAGCATGGTGCTGATAACGCCAAGGTTGCAGGTTCAATCCCTGCATGGGACAACTGCATATTCCTGCGTTGCAGGGGCTTGGACTAGATGATCTTGAGGATCCCTTCCAACTCAACAGTTCTATGGGAAGCATATGCTCTTGCATGGGCTGTGGCATATCCCTCACCAAACTACATGGATGATTGAACTCAATGATCTTCAGAAGGGGTAGGCAGTTGCTAAGATAAGCAAGGTCTCTAGATGATACTCTGATGCACACACTGTATGCATATAGATTCATTCATAAAAAACAAAAACCACTGGAATTGTTGTTGTTGTTGTTGTTGCTGTTGTTGTTTTACATCCTGCCCATCTGAGTGGCTTCCAGCGCATATAAAACATAGGGCTGCCTTCAGATGTCTTCTAAAAGTTTGAAGCTCTTCGTCTCCTTGACATCTGATGGGAGGGCGTTCCACAGGGAAGGAAATTTCTCAGTGCCCGCCATTGCTCTGTACTCACACTACATCCAGGTGAACAATGAAAAAGGAACCAAGTGTGCTCAATTCCCTGGTATCATCTGCCTCCATTCATTAAGAAAAAACAAAGAGGCCTTGGTGACCTTTGGGTAGGAGCAGCCAATTAATAGTTCCTGACGGACAGCGTTTCCTCTTCTACAGTTGTTGTGATGGGGAGGGGGAGACCCTGAGGCGCTCTGTGCTTTGAATGAGGGCAGGTCCCTGAATGACAGCTCTCTGTTCTGCCTGAGCTCATTAGTGCGGATTCAGAAAGGTAGGCTAGCGAGGTGCCAAACAGCAGGTGTGGCAGCAAAATGTCAGCGCCAGAAATAAGCAACTCTGGGAGAAAAAGAGAAGCAGAGATGAAAAGGGGAACAATCAGATGGAACCAAAAAACAGGCCAAGAAACCAAAACAACGGACAGGAAAAGAAAAAAGAAAGAAAGAAGAGAGAAACAAATCTGTAAAGAAAAATGGTTTGCAAATGTTGTCCTCAGTTTTTGCCTTGAGGTACATAAAGCAGATCCTGAGGATTAACGGTTGATTCTGCCAAAAGGGAGACCAGGAAGGATCCAAACAGCAGGTGCTGCAGCCAAATGTCAGCGTCAAAATAAGCAAACTCTGGGAGAGGAAGAGAAGCTGAGATTAAAGGAGGCTGCTTGTGGATTAGGCCTAAGTGGAAAAGAAATAAATATATGCAGGATGAAGAAGATTCTGAAGCGTTGTGCAAACAGCTTACATGAACACAGGAAGCAGCCTTGCACAAAGTCAGAGGTCTGGCCCATCTAGCAGGGTACAGTGCTACCTCAGGTTAAGAACTTAATTCGTTCTGGAGGTCCGTTCTTAAGTTGAAACTGTTCTTAACCTGAAGCACCACTTTAGCTAATGGGGCCTCCCACTACGGCTGCACCGCCACCGCGCAGTTTCTGTTCTCATCCTGAAGAAAAGTTCTTAACCCAAGGTACTATTTCTGGGTTAGCGGAGTCTGTAACCTGAAGCGTCTGTAACCCGAGGTACCACTGTACTGTCAACAAAGACTGGCAGTTGCTCTCCAGGACAGCTCCTATCCCTAACTACTGCAGAAAAGCCAAGGATTGAGCACTCCTTACACCTTTGGCATCCCTTTCCAGTGTGAGAAGACAGAGGGGAAGAACAAGAAGAACGCAAGAAGAACCTGCTGTTTATACAATGGACAATGGCTCATCTAGTCCAGCATCCCGTTACAATGGCCAACCAAATGCCCAAATGTGGGAAACCCCTAGTAGGACGTGAGCACAAGAGCACTCTCCCCTGATAGCCTCGTCCTCCATGAGTAGCCACTGATAGTGTTTTCGTCCATGAAACCATGTTTTATTATGGCTTTTCTTGCAGATCTGCCAAAAGAGAGCTTGCATCCCAGCCGCAGATGTGGCCATGGTCAATGCACACATGAACAATTGCACACTCAGTAGAGATGGGGGAACAGAGAGACGTATCTGGACCAAAAAATGGAAGGAAGCGCTCCTTCCTGTTTCTTCAAATGTCTAGACTTTCTATAAAAGGATACCTTGACAGAGGGAGAGGTAGGACTTTTCAAAAGTTAAGGAAGTTGCATTGAAGGCAAAATGACAGCTTTGTGGAACAGGTCTGGTCCTCGGGTTCACAACCCCTGCTGAGAGTCCTACGCTTATATTGATGGGAAATGAATGGGAAACAACTGGGAAATTGTTCTGTGTGAGCTGTGCCACACATAATGTTAGGATGCAACAGAAATTAAGGCTTTGGTTGTTCTGATAAAAATTACTCAGATTACTTGACATTCAAGGGCTTGTTTTATCTGTCATTCAACATTATACAACTGAACCAACAGGATATTGTGCTCTGTATTCTATCACCCCTCTAGCAATATTGATTGAACTTCAGAATTAATTATCTAACCGAGTTCAATAAGTAAGACAGATGTAACAGGTACACTGAGAAAAATGAAACTTCGGGTGTGGGTGGGGTTAGTTTCGAATGTTATCAGGCACGCATGGATGTGATGCCTCAATTAGCAAATCCTTTAAAATAAGTGCTTATAGCTCTTTTTTAAACATGGGATTATCCTTCAAACACAAAAATCTATTTTGGGGTGTGAGCAGCAAGATGTGAAGAAAACTATCCTGTGTGAGAAAGACACAGAAGCATAATGATATGCAAAACTTTTAGGAGGAAACTTTTTGAAAAGCTGGGGCTATGACAAAGCTCAGTGGATATTTTTACACACTCATCCTCTGTTTATGGTAGCAAAGAAACGAAATTCCAGGTGCAAAGCTGGTTTGGGTAAATTATAGTTATTAGAAGAACAAAACTGTGGGAAATCGTGCTTGTGCCGCTAGTGCCCTTTCTTCCGATGGGTGGAATTCAACATATCCATGTGCTCAAAATGTGATAAAAATAAGAAGTACGAGGATTAAGTGGGGCGGAGAGAAGACTTAGGGCCAAGAAGCACACCAACTAAACAGCAAACTGTCACCTTGATTTTGCTGCTTTTAGCCAACGTCTTGCAGAAGAAGCTCAATCAATATTCCTATTTTTACCAGCATTCCCTATTGTGCTAAATCAATGAGCACAACACTCATTTGCGAGCAGTCAGATAAAATAAAAGAGTGTTCTTGTAGCCCTAAATAGATCGAACAATATAACTCTGCAATACTGAGTCAAATGAGCTGTCCACCAAGCTCAGCATTATCTACATAGACTAGCAGAAGCTCCTCCAAGGTCTCAGGTCAATTTTTTCTCTCAACTCAACCTGGACATGCCAGGGATTGAA
Organism: Podarcis muralis; assembly: GCF_964188315.1. Classification (NCBI taxonomy): domain Eukaryota; kingdom Metazoa; phylum Chordata; class Lepidosauria; order Squamata; family Lacertidae; genus Podarcis; species Podarcis muralis. The sequence goes on from NC_135663.1 coordinate 9,884,573, forward strand.
CCTGGACTCTTCTGCAAATGAGGCAGATGTCTTGCCACTGAGATATGTCCTTTCCCTGAATGTTTGAGAAGCCCCTGTCCCAGCATCCCCACTGCAAGATTTTGACTCACAATAAGGCCTTTAATTTTAAATAGCATTGCTAGAGGATAGGTTCTGCAGTGAACTTGAGTTCCCCTGGCCTGTTTAGACTTACTCCCACCTAGGCAGCTGTAATACAATAAAAAACAACAACCCAAACCCATTTAATGGATTCCCCCCCCCCTCCAACCTAATTACAGTTCCACCTAAGCAAGCTTTTTCTTCTTCAAGCTCTGTTAATGAAACTTTAGCAATTACCGCTTTAAGTAATTGCATGGCATTTAGAGAAGCATTTTACAACCCATTTACATGTCATTTTCCTGGTGCTTTAAGAGTAAATTGGTGGGGGTGTTTTTGGTACGGCACTAAATAGCTTGTTAGTTATTAGTCAACAAGGTAAGGAAGAACAGCTGGGAGGTCATGTTTATGGCAATTTGGATCACATAAAGCAACAATTTGCAATTTGCAAGCCTCCAAGCTGGTACCTTCTGGATTAAGCATGGATCTTGTGATTACCCAGTAGTTGGGTGTAGAGGAGGAAGGTCATAAAGGAGAGGAATAATTTGACAAGCTTCCAGCTGAAGGAAGAAATGTGGACAACCCATTAATGGTTTCCAGTTAAGCCTTGTACAAGGGATGGAATAGGAAGAAAAATAGGGGAACTTAGGAGAAACATAGTTTTAAATAGACTCAACATAAATGGAGGAAAGCAAAAGAAATAAGGCCTACATTATGCCATACAAGTAACAAAATGGATGAATGAAAAGAAAGAAAGAAGAGGTTTAAGACAGACTTTCAGTATTGTGCCCCATCACAAATGTACTGGTGAGTTTTGATTATTTATTTTAAAGTTGTTGGGGGTGGATTTTAGAACAGAAAGGGAAGAATACAGAAAATGTGTGGGCTTTCTCCCAAATTCACTGAAATCCATGAAGGTGTACCCAATTGTGGCTAAAGTCAGATTTTGGTGTTATTCAAAGCACTGCCCAAAAAAAAAAAATTGGGCACCTTGAATATTGGGATCTTACTTATACCCAGAGAGAGAGAGAGAGAGAGAGAGAGAGGTGTGGATGCTATATGGGGAGATGACTGTGGCAGGGGAACATTACAAAACTTTTTGAAGTCCGGTGTAGCAAAGAGAACTCCAGTTATATCAGCTTGTAGATCTTCCAGGAATTCCTGACAGAATTACACAGTTCAACTTCTGTCTGTTCTGCACAGTTCAAAGCACAGGAGCTGAGAAGCAAGATATTCAACAAGACTTTAGCCCACTGCCAAGCAACTTGCTGGAACTCACAAGGGTCTCTTTGTCTTAGATCACCCCACCAACCGTTTCTGAACACATGGGAAATTGGGAGGCGGGGAATACCCGTCTGCAGAGGGGCAACTAAGCCGAGCTGCTTGGCAGTGCTGGATCCCAAAGTCATTCGGTCAGTTGAACCCAGGCAAATTTTCAATATGCATTGGATCCTGCACACAGCTCTCTGCTGCTCCTAAAAACTAGTCTTTTTTGTCTTTAACGGGGGATTGTGTGGGGGAGCATATTTCTCCAGCTAATACCTTAAAATCCAGATAATCGTTTAAAAAAAGCAAATCTGTAAGTACCCAATGTATGTTAATTGCTCGTTTTCTTCTCTTGTTGGCACGTCATCAAGAGTTTACATTAATATGCCTATAATAGGGATGAAATAAGACCTCAACAGTTATTGAAATTCCCACGTTTTATTTTGTGGAGGGGGGCAGCTCCTTGCCGAAGACCACACAGTGAAATAGTTGATGTCACAGGCTTTAAAAAATAATAATAATAATAATCCAATGACACAATGTTGAGGTTCAGCCTTGCGATCTGCGGACAAACAGGTTAGTGCAAACATAACTATTTTATCATTAATGGTGGTTTGTTAATCCACAGCTAGCTACAGAAATGTAGTTTCTTCTCCTCCCACGGCACAAATTTCCCCCTCTTGTGCTCAGGTCCTGATTAAGGGTTTTCTGCAGGCATCTGGTTAACCACAGCGAAAACAGGATGCTGGACTTGGTTGTCAATTGGCCTGTTCCACCAAGCATTCCTTATGCCCTTATCCCTAGGGCAGATATCTTGGCTTAATAAACCCAAGATTCAGATGAACCTGTTGCCTACACATGCAGCCACTTTGCTGCTCCCTCTGTAGTGAGAGAAAGCCAAGAAGCCACCAACTAACCACAGTTTCTAAACTGAGAACACATGGTTACCAGCTTCAGAACAAGTCAGTACATCAAACCATGGTTTAATATCCTGGCTCGTTCTGAAGCTGGCAATCATAGTAATGGTTAGTGACAAAACAGGAAACTTTGGTTAATTAGAGATTTCCTAGCTCAGAATCCTGGGATGCGGGTGGTGCTGTGGTCTAAACCACTGAGGCTAGGGCTTGCCGATCAGAAGGTCAGCAGTTTGAATCCCCGTGATGGGGTGAGCTCCCGTTGCTCGGTCCTAACTCCTGCCAACCTAGCAGTTCGAAAGCACATCAAAGTGCAAGTAGATAAATAGGTACCACTCTGGTGGGAAGGTAAACGGCGTTTCTGTGCACTGCTCTGGTTTCGCCAGAAGCGGCTTAGTCATGCTAGCCACATGACCCAGAAAAACTGTCTAGGGACAAACGTCTGCTCCCTCGGCCAGTAAAGCGAAATGAGCACTGCAACCCTAGAGTTGTTCGCGACTGGACTTAACTGTCGGGGGTCCTTTTTCCAGTTCAGAATCCTAGAATGGTTACCGATGCTGCAAAGGGAGGACCAAAGGTCCATTCATATCTCAGATTATTAAGGTGAGGAGCAATCGACTGGATGTAGCTATTGAAGGTCACCTAGCGGCTGATACACGCAAACCCACTTCCAGCAACAAACGAAGGCTGTGAAGTGACAAGTTTTCAATGCCTGGGCAAGCTGCACATTGTCAAGACTGCAAAGTGTTCCTGAAAGCAAAACAAAAAAGGGAGAGAAGCAAAGACAATTTTCTTCTCCAGTGGTTTATGAAGGTGCCATGGAGGTAAAGCACTGAACCTTCTCGTGGATGCACTGCAACACAATAATTGCTTTAGGAAGGTCAGACAAGCTGCATCCAAGAGAAAGTCCTTATTCAACAAAAACGGGAATGAGTGCGCTGGACATGTGACAGCCCAAGGAGATACACTGGCTAGGAATTTAGGGGTGTGTGGCTTCCTTCAGGAAAGCAGCTTAAAAGCCCAGAGAACCAAAGGCAGCTTTTCAGATGGAGCAATTGTGCTGGAAAACATGTGCACCTACAGTGCTCTGACATCCACCAGACACATGCAGCATATACCATATTTTTTGCTCTATAAGACTCACTTTTTCCCTCCTAAAAAGTAAGGGGAAATGTGTGTGCGTCTTATGGAGCGAATGCAGGCTGCGCAGCTATCCCAGAAGCCAGAACAGCAAGAGGGATTGCTGCTTTCACTGCGCAGCGACCCCTCTTGCTGTTCTGGCTTCTGAGATTCAGAATATTTTTTTTCTTGTTTTCCTCCTCCAAAAACTAGGTGCGTCTTGTGGTCTGGTGCATATTATAGAGCAAAAAATACGGTAGTTCTGCATTTATTTTTGGATCAATGTTCTACAGCCTTTAGCCCCCAAATGTTGTTGGACTACCACTCCCATCATCCTCAGTTAGCTTTGCCAATGGTCAGGGATGATGGGAGTTGTAGTCCAACACCACCTAAGGAACCAAGATTGAAGGACACTGTTCTAGATGCTAATGCTAACTGGTCTCTGCCCTTCCCTGATATGTTTTTAATCATTTAATACGCTTCTTTCTCACCCATTGGTGAAAGACTGGGGGTGGCATATACAATGTCCCCAGGTGGTCTCCTACACTAAGCATTCATTATGTCTGCACTATATAAATGACAGAACATGTCAGGAAAGCAATGGGTATCTATCATGTTCTGAAGGGCACGTGATGATGAACCCATAGAAGTTTCACTCAATGGCAGAATCTGCTGTCCAGCACAGAACTGTGCATACGACTAACTTCAGCTTTTTAATCTAAAAAAAAAAATGCATGTTTCTAGACCCTGTGACTGACAGTATCAACAGGCATTGCCCCTATATGTGCAAAAGTCAGACAGGGCCTGGGCAGGACTTTCTGTGGTCATGGAAAATGGGTCTCTCTCATCCTTTCATTCCTTCAGTCTAAGAAAAAAACATTCCACATTCTTTGAAATCATCAGCGATGATTTGTGTAAAAATGTTCAAAACAGTCACAAGATGCAAATGTACTATATGAATTGAGTGTTCGCAAAGTACACACATAGTGCTCTTCAATTGTTCAAAGGGCCTTTCATGCAATCTTAGTAATCTTTACGAAGAGCCCTGTAAAGTAGACTCCTTTGATTATCCTCATTCTGAGACTGGAAGACTAATGACTTAGCTTACCTGTACCCAAAGAGCTTGCCATTCAGGTGCAATGTGAACCAACCATTCCCCATCTCACACAAGCCCAATTTGGTTAGCCAATGTTTGTTCCCTTTTTTTAAGCCCACAGGTAGAATCATAACTAAGGGCCAGGGGAATTCAATTCAACCCAAATTCATATTCCCCCTCCTCACAACTCCCCAAATGCTACTCATTAACCACAGATGATGCTGCAGTATGCCTAGGGCTGAGTCAAGAGCTCAGGGCAGAATTTTCAAGGCAAACTATTGGAGGAGTAATTGCAGGAGAGAGGAAAACCATGTTGCAATTCCCTCCAGCTCCCACTTTCCACTGCAGCTAGTTCTGCTAGCACCCTCCCCAAAAGTTACCTATTCACAAGGGTATTTGTGGGGCAATCCTGCCCCCCAGCAGTCAGAAGACTTGCCACCAGTAACCTCCCTTTCACACACACAACTGAAAATCCCTGATATGCCCCTGCCCATTCTCACTGACTGCCAATAGTGTGCAGAGAGGGACATTCAAGGTTCAAGCTTTGTTTACTTGCTCATTCCTGGTCTCCAGCGCTGCCTTGAGGATACTGGCAATGATTCTAATTACATCTTCTTTCTCTTTTTAAAGACCCAAGTTGATGCTGAGGAGCAGGCCTTTTGGAACAGGAAGGGGGTGAAGCCACACTGCATCAGCATTCTTGAGCCCAAACCAGAAAAAGCAGCCAGTGTTTCCAGGTAACTACAATCTTTTTAGGGATGCGGGTGGTGCTGTGGGTTAAACCACAGAGCCTAGGACTTGCCGATCAGAAGGTCAGCGGTTCGAATCCCCGCGACGGGGTGAGCTCCCGTTGCTCAGTCCCTGCTCCTGCCAACCTAGCAGTTCAAAAGCACATCAAAGTGCAAGTAGATAAATAGGTACCACTCCAGTGGGAAGGTAAATGGTGTTTCCGTGCACTGCTCTGGTTCGCCAGAAGCAGCTTAGTCATGCTGGCCACATGACCCGGAAGCTGTACACCGGCTCCCTCGGCCAATAAAGCGAGATGAGCGCCGCAACCCCAGAGTCGGCCACGACTGGACCTAACCGTCAGGGGTCCCTTTACCTTTACCTTTACAATCTTTTTAATAGCAACAACGAGTGCCAGTTCACACGGCCAACACAGCCCCAATGGCAGCTCTCTTCTACAGCTCCACACAGGAGAGTTGCAACAAAGAATTGCTTAGCGGATCGATTCCCAAGATTGCATGAGTCTTTACAGAGTAGGCAACCCTATACTTGAGTTTCCCTCCCCAGTGGGACTGACACCATGCAAGATCTGACAGCTGCCATGAGGAAACCAAGACTCAACAACTGGCTCTGGATCCCTGCATGGTGCTATTTCTAGAATAGTTAAGTGCACAGCTTGTACATGTCCCCTAGGTAGGGATTTCTTAGCTTGATTCAGTCACTACCGCTTTGGCACTGGTCCCCTCGTCCATTTACTTGGCTTTCACCAGAATTGCTAGGGGGTCATGAAAAGTTTGACCTTGCATAGATCTGCACATCCTGAGAATCAATGGGCTGTTGCAGGAGCAGGAGGGGGTTCCCTGGGGAGCGTCAAAACAGGAAGGTGCTGTCTCAGCTGCTTAGAACTAAATCTGAGTCCAGGTGAATTTATGTGTAGAGGCTAAATTATAACAGTGCACTGCATCACTTTAGAGCATTCAAGCTATTTAATACACAGTCGTACCTTGGATCCTGAACGCCCCGGAACTCAAACGTTTTGGCTCCCGAATGCCGCAAACCCAGAAATGATGGTTCCGGTTTGTGAACTTTTTTTGGAATCTGAACGCCCGAGGGGGCTTCCGCAGTTTCTGATTGGCTGCAGGAGCTTCATGCAACTGATCAGAAGCCACAATTTGGTTTGGGAAGTCGAACGGACTTCTCGAACGGATTCCGTTCGACTTCCAAGGTACGACTGTACATTATCTCAGTAACCAAAAGAGCAGCCTTATAAGGGGTGAGTATTATTATCCTACGTTGCAGGTGGGGAAACCGAAGCTTGGAGAGCCAGTGTGGTGTAGTGGTTAAGAGCGGTAGACTCGTAATCTGGGGAACCGAGTTCGCGTCTCCGCTCCTCCACATGCAGCTGCTGGGTGACCTTGGGCTAGTCACACTTCAGCCCCACTCACCTCACAGAGTGTTTGTTGTGAGGGAGGGAAGGGAAAGGAGAATGTTAGCCACTTTGAGACTCCTTCAGGTAGTGATAAAGGTAAGGTAAAGGTAAAGGTACCCCTGCCCGTTCGGGCCAGTCTTGCCAGACTCTAGGGTTGTGCGCTCATCTCACTCTATAGGCCAGGAGCCAGCGCTGTCTGCAGACACTTCCGGGTCACGTGGCCAGTGTGACAAGCTGCATCTGGCAAGCCAGCGCAGCACACGGAACGCCGTTTACCTTCCCACTGGTAAGCGGTCCCTATTTATCTACTTGCACCCGAAGGTGCTTTCGAACTGCTAGGTTGGCAGGCGCTGGGACCGAGCAACGGGTAGTGATAAAGCAGGATATCAAATCCAAACTCCTCCTCCTCTTCTTCTTCTTCTTCTTCTTCGAGAAGGCAGCTTGTCTAAGGGCATAATCCAAACCCTGACCCACTCTCAGCAGGTCACTGCAAAGTGTATGCTGAGCCCAGCCACTCAGAAGGTGTGGGGCAATCAGCCCTGAGGCCAACACCAGCTCCAGGCTGATGTAGTGGTCAAGCCCAGATCAGGGCCAATGATGCCACTGTGTGCCAGCAGCGAGACCAGATGGGAAAGAACCCTAAATCAGAGAACTTCCAGCTGGCACACTCAGCCACTGTGCTAACCCTCGTATGCAGTCACTAGCTGTAACTTTTAACCACCGAACCATAAGCCAAAACCACAGGTCTGATAGGGCCAAGCCACACATGAGATTAATTGACCTTAGGGGCTGCTGTGTCTCTTTCTTAATGAAAAGCAAGTGCTCAGGGCCACAGCATAGGGGAAAGGGAATGTGCTAAATAAATACAGAAGGAAAGGCAGGTGTGCACATGGCCTGTGTAGCATAGCAATGAAAAGCAACTTCCAGGCACAGCAGCGTTCAAAATTTGCCAGGCGTAAATTTTGCACCTGACTATCAGCCACTTGCGACCAAGTAAAGATGACCTGGCGGCAGGATAGCACCTGACATCTCCACCATCTGGAGGTACATTCCTGGGGATCCCTGGATCTTGACCGTGTTCAAGCACTAGCAACACATCCTGTAGAATTCTATCCGTGATACTTTTACCTGCACAATCAGAACGAATTTCAGGAACCAAAAAGTCGTATTGAAAAATACACATGGCCCCCAAATGGCAACTAGACAATCTGTTTTGGCAACAGTAACCCTGGCTTAAGGAGCCATTTGGCTAGCTTATATAGTTGAGTTTCTAAACCTGATACAGAGTAACATATGAAGCGGCCTCGAGGATCACGATAGCGCGTGCTGAAACAGGTGAGTGCTGTGGAAAATTACCACGTGTGCTGTCATTAATTTTTTTAAAGCAAGTGCATTTGTTCTTACAAGCGTACCCAATGCTGAGGTCGTGTTTTAAGAGCTATCTGGCCTTGCCCTACATGACTGTATCCTCCAAATGAGAAAACAGATGATAGCCTTATAAGATAAGGCATACTAAAACAATTACAACACAGCGTATTACTCATTGACTAAAGATATCAAAAAGCTTTCAGAGAATACCGGTTCTAACACACTGCTGTGTGTCAGTGACGAACCTTGGCTAATCCCAAATTCCCCGTGCCAACTCAGGGAACAAATTAAAGCAGCTAACTCCTAATACAGTGGTCCCTCAGGTTAAGAACTTAATTCGTTCTGGAGGTTCGTTCTTAACCTGAAACTGTTCTTAACCTGAAGCACCACTTTAGCTAATGGGGCCTCCCGCTGCCGTTGCACCACCGCTACATGATTTCTGTTCTCATCCTGAAGCAAAGTTCTTAACCCAAGGTACCATTTCTGGGTTAGCGGAGTCTGTAACCTGAAGCGTCTGTAACCTGAAGCATCTGTAACCCGAGGTACCACTGTACTGTCAAGATACCATGTGACTTCAAGCAAAAAAAAAATTCCCTAGGCATTAGGTTAGCAAAAATTCTAGCCCATCTGGGACCACCATAATATGAAGCAAATGTTTCCATAGACTTTTATGTTTCATAAAAAAAACCCATAGAGTTGGAAAGGACCCCAAGGGTCATCTAGTCCAATCCCCTGAAATGCAGGAATCTCAGCTAAAGCATCCGTGACAGGTGGCCATCCAGCCTCTGCTTCCAAACCTCCACCAGAGGAGAGTCCACAACTTCCCAAGGGAATCCATTCTGCTGGATGCCCACTCACCTCAAGACAATACTCTGCTCCTCCAGCGAATGCATTGGACAGGGCAGACAGAAACAGCTCTCAAATTAGGAAAAGCAAGGTCTTGACATCTCACGTCCTTGTGGGAAATGCAAACTGGTCAGCTGGAAAATGGCACACAACTTTCACACACCACTCTAGGCCTGGGCAATCCTAGTGCCCAAGCAGCGTGACTTGGAGAACAGCACTGGCCAGGCGAACAGTAGGATGGGAGATGCAGCTTCTTAACTGGTAGGGACCTTGATCAGCAGGAAACATAAGGTTGCCCCAGAGGCCTCCCCCCATCACCACATGAAGGAGCACTTCTAGGTGAGTGCAAAGATGAGTGGGAAGAAGTAGACATAGTTTGCAGATCACCAGCTGGCCAGATCTGCATGGGGCAACAAACCCACTTTTTATACCATAATTAACATTAACGTTTCTGCATTTCTAGTGTAGGACAAAACTAATGCTAACTATGGTATAAGAAGTGGGTTTGAAACAATTCAGCTTCATTAACCATGGTTTGAACTTTACATGTTTCAACATATCATAGTTAAAGTTAACCACATTTGTCCATGTTGGACATAAAACTAAACTGTAGTTAGTCCCCCAAAAAACAAGCAATCCTGAGCTATGGTTTAAGTGAAGGAATGGCTAACCTGTAGCCCTCCATATGTTGTTGGATGATAACTCCCATCATGGCCAACGGTCAGGAATATCAGAAGTAACAGTGCAACATTTAGCTACTTCTGGTTTATCATCATGTCCAAACCAGGCTAAGATTTTTCCTTTGTGTCTCATGAAAAGCTTTATCTGCCAATTCAAGCAGATCAAGCTTCTGGTAAAAGTACAGAAGATGGTGAAACCTCTGATCAGCTGGCAATGCTATTCCTGGTGGAAGTAGAGATATTGGTCAACTCTAAGTCATCCCTAAGTCGACAGCAAATATCGTTATTTGAATTTGGAGTTCCTGGATCATCACTCCTGAACTCACATAGGCAGCAGCAGTAGCAACAAAAATCAGTGCCAAACACAAATTGGCCCTAATTGCAAGGTTTAGTCAACCCCATAATCAGCTAAAACTATACCCGCTTCTTGTATGTGTGACTGCTGTGCTTGATCACAGAGGCATTTTCTACCAAGAAAATGACACATGAATTCAACTATAGCAGACACAGTTTCTGATTAACTTCCCTCTAGAAACAAAAACAACCGTACAAGTGTACTCAGGTATGATTATCAAGAGTTCAAGGCTAACTGGGCACACGTGCTAGATTTTTTTATCAATGAAATGTTTGCAAACTTATCAGATAAGATGCCAACATGAAATCATTTATGCTTTCCTTCCGGCATAGATCTATCCCCACTGATTCCCATTCCTGCTTATTCTTGAGTATTCCTTGAAAGCTTCAGATAGGTTAGACACATAGGACCCAGGAATGTGTTTGGTCTAGAATACACTGATTCAGGATAGAAGATTGGAGAAGACCAGAGGAGCACAAACTACTTAGGGGAGGACTGAGTGGGGGGAGGGCGCAACTGTACAAATTTGTACAAACAGTACAAATTGTGGGGTAACCAACCTGGAAACTCCAAAATGTTGCTGCATTACAACTCCCATCATCTCTGACACAATTGGCCATGCTGGCTGAGGTTGATGAGAGTTGGGGTCCAACAACATCTAAAGAGCCACAGGTTGGCCAACTGTGCTGTGAAGGAAGATCAGCAATTAACACGTGCATATTCGGGATATAGCATGCACTGTGCTCAGCTAAGGAATATATATGCAGAAAAGCCCAAAATCCCACCAGCATGGGAAAACCTTTCATGGGGAATCATCAATTCTGCTTAAAATTTAATTGCAAAATTGCTCGTATTGTATTTAAGTTGCACCACAGAGTCAAAGAGAACTTGCTTTAAAGGAGGTATGTTTGCAGCTGCAATCTCATGCTAAATGATTTGCAAAAAAAGAACTACGCACAGGCTCACATTAGTACCCTTAGGTCCATTTTCAAGAGGGTTATAAAGGCCTATTATCCAGAAAGAAAACCGAGCCCTTTTTATCACCTGTGTCTGTAAGGAATCCATCCAACTTCACACCAAAAACACAAGGAGCAAATGGAAAGGAGAGCTTCTTTTTCTTGCCCATGAGAGCATTAACCAGCAGGGTCATTTAACTTTAACAGCAGGTGGGGACATTGGCTCAGCCATGATGGAGAAAAAGAATCGACCCCAACCTAAATCTGATCCGCTGTGAAGGTTGCACCCTGCAGTGACAGTGTGTCATCACCCTAACTCCCTTTCTGCAAGGAAATGGGTTCCAAAATAACCGAAGGGCTGGTTATTTTCACACAAAATAACAGGGGGAAGTACTGGAAATCAGAGCGAGCTACAAAAGGGATCACTAGGGAAAACACTGAAATCTTACTCTCTTTCTAGAGAGAAGCATCAAAGCTATATAAAGCTCATGGTCAACTCTCCCATGAAAAGGCAGCTCTACTCATCTTTCCATCTGCTCATCATTCCAAGATCAGTTTACAGTAAGTCCTGCAAAGGATATCTTGTGAGACTGTCACTCAGACCAAATCTATAGACAATGGGGAAATGCCGCACAAAATGCACACACACACACACGCACACACACTTGGGTTTCCCTTATCAGAATATCAACACCTCTGTTTGAATCCCCAAGACTTTTCCCACAAAGTAAATATTTATGTAGAGCCAGCAATTGAGCACTCAGCAGTGCAGAAAACCCACAAGGACTGCCCTGAGATTTGTTGGTGGAAAAATCCAACAAGCGTATCTACACAAAAATTCTTTGATAGTCATGTCCCCACCACAGTAAAATCTGGAGGCTGCAATACTATGATGGGGGTCTGGGTTCTCCTACAGTGAATGCTGTTTTCAACAACAATTTCCCAGGGTTCTCTGGGGCGTGTGAGCCATGATAGTTAAACTGATATAAAACCGCAACTGGTATTTAACGTTCAGAGAGCCTTTCTATCGACTTTTCTATTAGTTTAACTCAGAGTGGTCCAAGGGCCCTCGCGGACCTTTCTGGAATCTCTTGGCAACATTTGATGCCCCCCAGAGCCCTCGCGCTGCCTTCCCAAAGCCAGGTAACTGAGGCGCTGGGCACTGGGAAGGAGACTTGAGAACTCTGTCAGTGTCCTTCCAGCTCATTCCCAAACCATAGTGAGAACTTTCCCAGCTTGGGGAACAAGCTGGGAGGACTCTAAGACTCTGACAGAGCATTGTGCTTCCTTTCCCAAAGCTTAACCGACTTTGGGAAGGCAGAGCAAGGGCTCCAGCCCCCTTGGGAAGCCAGGCATTATGTGGCCTGCAGGTTCCGTGTTGAAGTACTCTTGAGGTCCACTTGGTGTGAAAAGTTGGACCGTCCTGGTTTAACTTGTTCCCATCTCCACAAGAAAGCTCCCTGTCTAAGCTTAACCTGCCACAAGTGACTATCAGACACTGCCCAAGATCCACCCCTTGGCATATTGTGCTTACTTGAGGTCATCCTGCAGGTCACAACACATGTTGGCTTGCTAGTCTAGCCTTTAGAACAGGGGCCACCAATGTTGCGCCCTCCAGGTGTGTTGGACTACAACTCCCATCATTCCTGACCATTGGCCATGCTGGATGAAACTAATGGGAGTTGTAGTCCAGGGACATCAGGAACCTTGTTGGGTAATTATTATTGTTGTTGTTGTCATTATTTATTGAATTTATATCCTGCCCTATACCCAGGTCTCAGGGAGGTTCGGGGAATAAAATCAAAATATAAAGCCACAAAATACATAATCAAAATATCATATTTTTCGCTCTATAAGACGCCCCAGACCACAAGACGCACCTAGTTTTTGGAGGAGGAAACAAGAAAAAAAATATTCTGAATCTCAGAAGCCAGAACAGCAAGAGGGATCGCTGCGCAGTGAAAGCAGCAACCCCTCTTGCTGTTCTGGCTTCTGTGATAGCTGCGCAGCCTGCATTCGCTCCATAAGACGCACACACATTTCCCCTTACTTCTTAGGAGGGAAAAAGTGAGTCTTATGGAGCAAAAAATACGGTAACCCTGCTTTAGGCACACTGAAAGAAATCTCAAGGGCTCAGTGGTAGACTATTTATATGCAAAAGATGCTGGTTCAATCTCCAGCAGCTTGAGGGAAAAACCCTTACCCCAAACCCTGGAGAGTGCATAGACTGTACTAAGCTGCACAGAGCAATGGTCTGAGTCTGTGTAAGGCAGCTTTCTGTGTTCCACTTTGAACAACACACTTCATCTCGGGAGCAGGGGAGAAATCTGGAAGATGCAGCTGTGACTCACCCACCCCACCTGGCATTCATTATTCAGAAACTGCCTTTACTCTCGCTGTGACCCTTTCGGAAGGAAGGTATCAAACCCCTCTCAGCTTGGAGCATGGCACCTCCTTGTGCATGTTTTATCTGTTGTCTCTATGACTCAAGGCCTTCACAAACTTCCCAGGAACACCCACACTCACCTGAATCAATAAGCACACAATTATTATGATTCAGACAATGATACGGCTGTCAGCAAGGCTCTGTTCCCTTGGATGCCACTGCAAGTCACCATATCAAGGCTCCACTGTGCAAACTGTTGGTACTCCTTCTGTGCAGGGAGGGCTGAATACCCTGACATCCCCCTTTGATCAGGGAGCCCTGTCTATTGCAGAGTGCAGATTTGTTTATTTTAAAGTTATCCTGAGTTGAATGAATGTGTTGGTCTCTGGATGCATACACAGCAAACATTTAAAGCATGTGCCTTCCCCCAAGGAAGCATCGAAAGCTTGCAGAATATGCTGGGAACTGTAGCTCTGTGGAGGCAAACTATGGTTCCCCGGCTTCTGTGTCCTGGGGTTGTAATAAGTCATTGTTTTTCCATTCTGCCCTGTATCGATCACATGCAGAGCTGTTTCCATTCCACTGCGGTTTGCCTTCTACCAAAAACTATGTTAATTGTCTCGCTGTCTGTTGTGGTAGAAACACATAACTTATATCAGTGATGTAATCAATTCTGTTAATTGCGTAAGTTGCATTGCCTTATGCTATTCCACCACATTCATTTCAACACAAAGGGAACACAATGCAAAAAAAGGAAGGAGAGACATAATCAAGTTATGCATCATTTGTGGACAGAAAGCAAAAGCAACAGTGAAAGCCATTTTTGAATAGCGGCTGGATTGATTTCCGTTCCAGGTATGGGCCAAATAAGCAAAGATTTCCCATTAGGAAATAACAGATTTTGCTGCCCTTTGCCATTTTGCACCCACTGAATTCAAGCAGGGTTATTTTTATGGGAAGAGAACCCTCACTCCCCTTACCTGCTCCATCACAACATTTCTCTAATGTGTTGAACAGTCAAATATTCCAGTTCAAGCAGCAAAAGAGAACCTCGACAACTGAGGAGCCACTGCTAAGATGACCGGATACGTTCTCTAAAAAGTAGAACAGCATTTGTCCAAAAATGTGACTGCTTCCATGCTACAAAATGTTTTCTGCACACTGTGCCATACACATTATATGTCAGGTTGTTTTATTCCCAAACTCTTTGTAGAAATCAGGTCTACACACACACACACACACACACACACACACACACACACACACACACACACAATTTCACTGTGACATCTACTCGAAGCATCTTAGTGCAGCGGTAAGGCAGTAATTAACCCACAAGGCTACCATCTGCGCTCAGAAAGAATACGGCAGACCAGAGGAGGTTAGTAGGTCACAGAGGTAATTCCGGCCCCCACCTCCCAGGAACACGTGTATGATGCTCTTGCAAGAACAATCTTCCCTCCTCTGAACCACCTTCTTACTGCTCTTCGGAGCTGTTCTCAGAAGCTCCAGCCTTTTTTCATTCAACAGGAGAACCTTCTTACCTAAGCCACTCACAATGATGCAGAGACTTTGCTTCTGCATTTTTCTCTTTAGCAGAACCACCCACGACCTGCAACTTGAAGAAGCCATTTAATTAAAGACATAAGAAAACCCAATTCTGAAAGCTTAAGCTAAAGAACAAAGCTGGAGACTAACAATCATTGTCTTCGTTTTGATGGGTCAAGCTGAAAGAGGTATAAAAGAGGTGTTTTGTTTTCTGTGGGGTACAGATTCATTCCACTGTTGCTTCTGGCAGGTTTTGCAGGGGTTTGGGAACTGCTTTGGCCAGAAGTGGCAATGCAGGAAAATAAAATATATACATCTCATGCAACAACACCTCTCAGCACACCACTTCTGCCTCTGCTTCCAGCTTCGGTTGATCTATACAGATCATGTAGGTTTTATCTGCCACTTGAGTTGACGAATAAATCAATTTCAATTCACTAAGCACAGGCTCAGTTTGACGGGAAAGAGTAAGGACACACTCAAAAGTCAGCAGAATTAGAGGGAGTGCTGCTTCTAAGGGCCAGGAGGGAAAAGAAGGCAGCTGAATACTCTACAACCAGACACAAGAGGTAAATGTTCTGACCACAATAGCAATTATTAGTGCTGGCAGTCATTAATTCAGGTGCCTTTTGAGAACGATTAGACAAGTTCATGGAAGATAGACCTATCAATGGTCTGGTACACACTTAAAACCACAGCATGGTTTGTGCAGCCAAAGTGTGGTTTGTTGAGCAATTGGACCTAGCCCAGTAGACCAGCCATAGTTTGTTTACTAGCAATTAACCATGGTTTCTTTACTGGCAACAAACCCTGATGTGAAACCATGGTTTGCTATTGGCTTACAAACCACCAGGCAAGAGCGTTGTGCTTACACCTGGAAGGCTTCATTCATTATTTTTCAAAGAAAACTTTCGAGGCATCTTACAAGTAACATAGAATAAACGTTAGCTCGAACTCACAGCCAAGCCACATGCCAGCAGCTTTCCTTCCATGCTGGAAGGAAATAACTGGAAATCCTTACTCCTGCCTGTAGGAGAGTCCAAAAAGTAGCTGGACTCACTTTAAAGTTCTGTAAGCCTGAGTGCAAGGACCATTTTAACAGTAGACCTTCACAAGCCACTCAGTGATACTTTCCAGCTGAAGACCAGGTTAAATATGGTTTAAATAAATAAACAAGCCCCATACTTTCTACTCGAGAGGTCAATGTCATCTGCTTCTACATTTACCAATAAGAAGACACCTAGAGGTTTAGATTTGAGCAAGGGAGTGTGTTCTCAAAATGCCTACTTTCTACTCACACAAAAATGAGGGTCATATTATACAGCTGTAAGCAGGCAAACACAAACACACCAGTTCCCATGTGTCCAAAGTCTCTAAGTCAGCCTCTTCATAATCTGCAAAGGCATGAGACCTGACTTATAAAAGATTTTGCACAGCAAAACAAATCCTTTTTGATTTTCAGGAATCTTGTGAATTCTCACGATGACAAAAAAATAATACTACTACTACTTTGAGAAAGCACTGTTAAGCACTGCTTATTATTCTCTAAAGCGGCTTGCAGCCTCTCTCCCAAGCATCTCAACAACACTACATGCAGAAGCACCCGGGTTCATTCTCTAACATCTCCAAGCAGAATCATCCAATTTGTAGCACTGGAAGGGGCCACAAGAGTCATCTCCAATGCAATTCTGGGCTGCATCAATAGGAGTATAGCATCTAGATCAAGGGAAGTAATAGTGCCACTGTATTCTGCTCTGGTCAGACGTCACCTGGAGTACTGTGTCCAGTTCTGGGCACCACAGTTCAAGAAGGACACTGACAAACTGGAACGTGTCCAGAGGAGGGCAACCAAAGTGGTCAAAGGCCTGGAAACGATGCCTTATGAGGAACGGCTAAGGGAGCTGGGCATGTTTAGCCTGGAGAAGAGGAGGTTAAGGGGTGATATGATAGCCATGTTCAAATATATAAAAGGATGTCATATAGAGGAGGGAGAAAGGTTGTTTTCTGCTGCTCCAGAGAAGCGGACACGGAGCAATGGATCCAAACTACAAGAAAGAAGATTCCACCTAAACATTAGGAAGAACTTCCTGACAGTAAGAGCTCTTCGACAGTGGAATTTGCTGCCAAGGAGTGTGGTGGAGTCTCCTTCTTTGGAGGTCTTTAAGCAGAGGCTTGACAACCATATGTCAGGAGTGCTCTGATGGTGTTTCCTGCTTGGCAGGGGGTTGGACTCGATGGCCCTTGTGGTCTCTTCCAACTCTATGATTCTATGATTCTATGATTCTATGATTCTATGATTCTATGATTCTATGATTCTATGATTCTATGATTCTATGATTCTATGATTCTATGATTCTATGATTTAGTCCAACCCCTGCAATGCAGGAATATTTTGCCTCACGCTCAACTATGCTGAGTTAGGGATATCGCTGGAAAAGGCTTCTGTCCGAGACTCTGGGGAGACAATACTGCACTAGGTGGACCAATGGTCTGACTCAGGTGTGAAGGCAGCTGCCTACTTCCCTGCGTTCTTACGTGCTACACCAATTTGCTGATGGAGCAACTGGTAGGATTGGCCAGGTAGTTTCTAAGCTTTCCCACGCTTCTCAGGAGATTTGGACAGAGAATGCTTAATCCAAAAGAGTGGGGTGAGCAATGCTAGCTATCAGCCGTGTCATTTCTGAGTGCTTACAAGCAGAACTTTACTCAAGAAGAATTTTTTTCTTCTTCTTCTTGCCTGCTTTTTTTTAACCTCCTTCTCAGCACAGCAAATTCCTCTGACTTTTTCTGTCCCTCAGCAGTTTCACGTGAACACACACAGAGCAGAATTAGTCAAAGAATTAAGGTGGCTTAGGTAATTATAGCCACACATGCTAGCAGTTTGAGACAGGATTAGAAGAGGGAACTGCCAGTTAAGAGGTCTTCCCATGTGCTGTGAAAGTGTGGAGGGGGCTCGTTTTTTATTCAACCTTTGGGTTGGTTTCAAAGGGCTTATATCAGGCTGCAGTCTGTGTGCTGCTTTTGAACGGCGTGTTACACTCAAGCAGTTCATTGGACAGAATCACAAGCATGCATCATAAGAGCGTGAGAACATAACAAGAACCTACTGGATCAGGCCAGTGCCTCATCCAGTCCAGCATCTCATAGTGGCCAATGAGATGCTCATGGAAAGTCTACAAGCTAGATCTGAGCACAAGGGCACTCTCTCTTCTTGCGTTTTCCAGCAACTGGTATTCAGAAGCTTCGGACCATGAAGGCAGAACATAACCACCATAGCTAGTGGCCACTGGTAGCCTTATCCTCCATGAATTCAGCTAATCCTCTTTTAAAGCCATCCAAGTTGGTGGCCATCAACAGATAGAGTTGGGTGTCATCGGCATACTGATGGCAACCCAGCCCCAAACTCCGGACAAGCTGGGCGAGGGGGCGCATAAAGATGTTAAAAGGCATCGGGGAGAGAATCGCACCCTGAGGCACTCCACACACCAAGGAGTGGCGCAATGACAATTCCCCCCCAAGCACCTCCTCTACTAGGAGGCCTCAATTAGACTCAGAGGGGGGCTTGCTTCCTGTGCTGAAATGAGCTGAAATCAATTCACATGGCTCAAAGGCAAACCCTTCCTCCAGAATGGCATTTCTAGTCCTACCCATTCATTGGAGAAGGCACCATTTTCACCAAGGCCTTGTCACAAACCCACTTTCCACACACAGGCACTCAAGTGTGCCACTCTGAACGCAGCAAGGAATACTGCAGACCTATAAATAGAAGGGGCATTATCCAGAGAGACCTAAAAATAGCAAACGTATTATAATCCTTACATGACACGCATTGTCCGCTTTAATTCTACATAAACCCTGAGGCTCCCCTTAGTGTGGGTGCTCTTATAAATATCTGTAGGTGTTGAGTTTAATTGGGTGGGTGGGAACACAGGTAGCAGCATGGGGCAGAGAAAGTGGTTACGGATTTCACCATGAATCTGGATCTGATGTGATGTATGGTGAAAATTCCATACCCTCCAAATTCCAGTGGCAAAAATCGGGATGCGCATCTTTTGGTGTCACGCTCTTGCAGGAGCCAGCTTACTCATGTGAGAGCAATGCACCTCTGCAGGAGACAGCTCATCTTCCTCCCTGAGTTTGCAGGGGGGAAACGGGACATTCTGGAATCCAATCAGAAGCCAAGATGGCTTCTGTAATTCCAGGCTGTCCCGGGGAAATCGGGACGGTTGAAGGGTATCAAATTCTCCTTTACAATTGATGACATAAAACATATTGTGCGAGAGAGGTGATTTCAGAGCTGGGAGACCAATCCATGTAGGCAATGCAGTGGTACCTTGGGTTAAGAACTTAATTCATTCTGGAGGTCTGTTCTTAACCTGAAACTGTTCTTAACCTGAAGCACCACTTTAGCTAATGGGGCCTCCTGCTGCCGCCATGCTGCCGGAGCATGATTTCTGTTCTCATCCTGAAGCAAAGTTCTTAACCCAAGGTACTATTTCTGGGTTAGCGGAGTCTGTGACCTGAAGCATCTGTAACCTGAAGCGTCTGTAACCCAAGGTACCACTGTATTAAGCTAGGCTGGTCAATGGCCTGACTAGATGCAAGGAATCTTCCTAACAGCCTCTCTCAAAAGCCACCCACCACAAGACTTTAATCAGATGCCTTCCAAAATTGATGGCGTGAGGGCAGTGAATCAAAAATGGAAGCCAAGTGTGGCCTTTTCCAGCTCAATCAGTCCGCCAATTGCTTGGCTAGCTCGGTGCTGCCTTCCAGCATTTTCATTTCTTTCCTTCCCCCGCACCCCTTTCCATCACAAAGAAAAGCCGTGCAAAGTGCCAAACGGGAAAAGGGAAAGGTGGGTGAGGTCCAGCTTCAAGCAAATGGAAGTGTGGGGTGGCAGTGGAGGAAATGAAACCAGTACACAAATGAAGTAATTTCCTTTGTAGACCCAAACCCACAAAACAATCGGCCTGGGAGACGAAAATGATAGGTGAAATGATTCATTTATGCGATGCGTTCTCTGTTACATATACGATATAACGGCTCTCAAGTTCCCAGCACTGCTGAATTGCCAGCAGCTCTGTTAAGGTGGTTTGCTGGCCAAGCTACCCAATCGTATCCCTGATTATGATGCTGATGCTGCAATCAATCCACAGCCCCCACCAAGTGGGGGGCATTCCCTCCCCACAACCCAGGTGACCGGAAGCAACACAACTAGCTGCCATGCACCCTGCCAGGAGCAGACAAGGGGCTAGCCAATTTTCTGCTCTGCAGGGAGCAAATGTCCCTATGAAATTTAATCACTTAATGGTTTGCCCATAACAATATAGTGACCTTTGAGAAATTATTGCTTGCTGTAATGGCCCCAAGACCTGATTGTTTCTTAAAACCAAAAATATAACCAGCTCTTAATTCCCCCATGGCACGTTTTGGAAGCATTCTACAGGCTTCCAGTTAGAAGAACGGAGGTCACGTTGGACTCAGAAATAAGTCCCACTGCATCCAGTATAAAAGACTGCGACCTTAGCTGATTTCACCAAAAGGCTTAATTGATTAAATGTATGCTTGTGTTAAGACTAGCTCTGAATTTTAAAACAGAGTACTCTCATAGTTTTTAATCTCAAAGAGCACATTTTAATTGCACGTGCCATCTCAAAAGAGGAATTCCCTCCTGTTTAACAGTGAAGGAGGTGGTGCCTCTTAGAGAGAATTTTTTTATATTTTATAAGTATTTAAATTAAGAGTACAGTGGTACCTTGGTAGTCGAACGGCTTGGGTGCCAAACAAATTGGCTCCCAAACGCCGCAAACCCAGAAGTGAGTGTTCCGGTTTGCAAACGTTTTTCGGAAGCCGAACGTCCAGCTTCTGTGGCTTCCAATTGAGTGCAAGAAGCTCCTGCAGCCAATCAGAAGCCACGCTTTGGTTTCTGAACCGTTTCAGGAGTCAAACGGACTTCCGGTACAAATTAAATTCGAGAACCAAGGTACCACTGTAATTGACACGGTTAACAAAATGGGTTGCCTTGCTGATCAGGGACTGCTTTTTAGTCGATTAGAAAGTTTTCAATCAACAAATCCAACCAATTAATCAAGGCTGTAGCCCTACATACCAGGGACACAGAGTGGGGGCTGGAAGAGGGGGCTTGGAGAAGTATTTGCAAAGCAGGAACCTCTGCTACAGAGTTGTGTGAACTTGGCTTTTACAGCTCAGAAAGACAGCGTGTTTTGTGTTGCTCTCTCTCAGATGACAAGCTATATACTTTTTTGAGTTCATTTAAGGTCAGGCAGAGCCAGGTGACTGGGTTCAAATGGCAGCATACATGAGATGTACAGCACAGCCCAAAATGAAAAGGCACACCAGGACCTTTACGACGAGTTGGCTGAGAGATCGGAGCATGAGTGGGCACAGCTCCCAAGATGAAGTATTTGAGAAAGCCTTTAATATTTCTGCATACATTAAGCTGGTTCCACATGCAATACTAAGCCATAGAAAGGTGACTCAGCCTCATGCACTCTGCCCCTCACTACTCTAACACAGTGCAAGGAGGAGCTCAGAAGCTTTAGTTTCATTTTTAAGTTAACCCAAACCAACCAAACCATGGTTAATGTTAACTATCGTTTGCTGAAACAGGCCAGCTTGCAACCATGGTTTAGGCAGTTGCCTTGTTTCGACAAACCATAGTTAACAATGGCAGTTTAGAGTTTGCATAATATACACTAAACTACAATTAATCTAAAACAGTAGGGGATGCATCCCATGTCCTCCTCACAGCCACACCAGAGGAGAGGGAAGTGGGGAGCTCATGGCTTGCCGTGGCTCATCCTCATTGGGCTGGTTCACACAGAATGCTAACCATGGTTTGCCACTATGTGCACAAGTTGGAAAGAGCCCAAGTGATGGATTGGGCTACTGCATTTCTCCTCCTGCACAGCTGTAGAATTTCAAATACCCCTTCCTTGTCCCACACAGCTGAAAGAAGGCCTTCATTAGTACTTACTTTCGGTTTAATATCCCCATGGTTTGAAACTCAACAAGACTGAAGCTTGCTCGTGCACCGCTAAACTATGGTTTGTTTCTTCTTCATTTCATAAAATTCAAACATGGCTTGATTGTTTTAAAAGCAAACAAACCTCGAAGCAGTTTAGTGTTATGTCTGAAACAACCCATTTTCACAGCACCTCAGCTCCTTATGTAGAAATTTTATTATCTGCTTATCGGAGGGCTGAAGATGAAGAAACATTTGGTAAGTGTTGTGCTTTTAAAGGAAATATAATTGATCAGCAAAGATCAAACACAGCAATGAAATGTTTACTACAGGGTCCTTCCCACTGTAAGTCAATTGTGCTCAGTGGTAATCTCTACGGCAAGCCTGTACTACTAGTGAGCATCCACACTGAAAACAGCTATCTAACATGCCCCTTCTTAAGTATTAGACAACACCTGTTTATGCACTCCTAGGTAGGAAAATAAGCAGACAGGATTATCATGGGTACATCTCTGCTTGGTAGGTCATGAGTTGTGCTGGCTTGCTCCACAGACAACATGGTAAATAATGCCTGATAATTGAGACAAACTAGTGTTCCTTCAGACACCAGAAATGTCAATGAATCCCCTGGCTCCGACTATCCAAAAATAAAAAAGTAAGGTCAAAATGACCCACGATCGTCAACATCACCACATGTATTAATGGGTTTGTGTGATTGCATCTATTTTAGTTTGGCATGAAGAGTAGGGGTAAAAGCAGCTTTAAATAAAATACAGTGAACTACAATTAAGCTATAAGCCAGGGTGAGTCAACAAGGTACTCTACAAATGTCGCTGGACAACAGTTCTCATCATTCCAGACAACTGATTCACCGTGCTGCCTGGGAGTCCAGCAACATGAAGAGGGCACCACATGAACTATTCCCAAACTAAAGTCTGTGCATGCACAGTGTGATTACAGACAAACCATAGTGGCCAGGTTATCACCTTGCAAGCAGAGAGACCAGAAAAGTAGACAAACTGGTTTTTACCATGGTATGCTTGGTGCAGCGCAAATAGGAAACAAAAACCCACTTCAAACCATGGTTCAGATATAACCCACTTCAAACAATGGTTTCCTGCTCCTAGTTTGCGGAAGGAAGATCCTTAACCATGGTTTAGATCAGGCATAGGCAAACTCGTTCCTCCAGATGTTTTGGGACTACAACTCCCATCATCCCTAGCCGACAGGACCAGTGGGTCAGGGATGATGGGAATTGTAGTCCCAAAACATCTGGAGGGCCGAGTTTGCCTATGCCTAGTTTAGATATTCAGACACTAACACTTAACCACCGCAAAACACCATCTGTATACATAGGGCCATGCGGTTTAGCTGTTGTTGTTGTTTTTCAACTGATAATGGATTCTCTGGTATCTCTGACCTATGGGCAATTCCAAATGCTGAATTTGTTACATATCTTCAACTGCTAATTTTCTCACACATTCCTTAAAGGCAGGTACTCTCCAACACCCAGCAAGCATGCAGCCAAGCAGAAGGATGCCTTCCAAAAAAACAAGAGTCTGAGCCACGCTAGCTTTTCTGCCTAATCAGATTATGTAGCATTTACTTTCCAGGGAAAGCAGCATTTTCAATCACAAATGTTAAAAGCTGCACATTAACCTCAGGCCTTAGATGACACGGCCACCGCTGAGACAGTAGCAGAGGTTACATTACACACTCACCAGGAGGAGAGGGGAAAAAATCCCCGCAGAGACACAGAGTATAGCAATCCATAGATTAATTTGAGTAGCTGAGTCAGATCCACATTAGCGGCCATTACTTTTTTCAAAAATGAAACCAAAGCCATATGCACAGCATTTCAGCTCAATCGCTTAAGTGCCCGTGAAAACAAGATCAAATATTGTGAGATAACAATCCCGTACTCGGAGATGCTTTGGATGCTAGCATGTGGCGGCAATACGGGAAATAAATTTTGCAAAGGAGGAATATGCGAGCCGCGCATATATTTTTTAAGGCTGAGCACTCTCTGCAACGTGGAAGGGGAGAATTTTGAGTCCTCCTCACAAGAGATGCCACAAAGCCCTTAACAGGCAATGGCAGGAATAACAGGGGAAGCAAACAGTTTTTAGGCTTTAAAAGCAGGGTAAGAACTTTGAACAAAATAAAGCACGGGCCTTGAATCAACAGGATTTCCTATGCAGATACCTGCCCCTCGGCCAAACAACACCTTGTTGTTTACTTACACACACACAAACACTTGTCTCGATTGGGCCAGAAGATAGACATGTAAGCCTTTTCACTTGATTTGCTAGTGCCCTATGGAGGCCATTTGGAAGAGGCCCCTATTTCAGGCATTTTAATAGGCAGAATTGATCATCTTTATTTGTGTCTCCATCAAATGTGGGCATATTAGAATAGTTCTCCCTCACACACACACCTTCCCCATTCTTTTCCTAGTCAGTGGTACGTCGGGTTAAGTACTTAATTCATTCCGGAGGTCTGTTCTTAACCTGAAACTGTTCTTAACCTGAAGCACCACTTTAGCTAATGGGGCCTCCTACTGCTGCTGCACCACCGGAGCACGATTTCTGTTCTCATCCTGAAGCAAAGTTCTTAACCCAAAGTACTATTTCTGGGTTAGCGGAGTCTGTAACCTGAAGCGTCTGTAACCTGAAGCATCTGTAACCCGAGGTACCACTGTATAACTAAAGCTCTTTTTGCTTCTCATTGTTCATCCAAGTCACACTTACAAGAGCAATTTACTTGGTCACCCTTTTTAGTGGGCATTCATGATTATTTGTGACCAGTGCTATTTTTCTAGAAAAAAATGGATGCCGGAACTCACCATGAACACCTCCCTTGCTGTCTTATCAGGGCAATGGCGCCCACCTGAGAGGTGCTGGGACTGAGTTCTGATGCGGTCCAGCTGAAAAAAAGGCCCTGTCTATATCCTTGATGGTGACAGGGAGGTCATACGACAGCCTGTTTTAAATACTGTTTGCACCTGCGAAAGTTTTGGGGTGGACATACTGCTTCTCTTCCAAATGGCACACATCCCATAGCTTCCTGGTGAAATGTTGTAACTTTTTATACCACAAATTTTCCAGGGGTGGTTGAGTTGGCAGCTGGCCCCTCTTTTGTTTTGCAAGTGTGCCCACCCAGACAGCAATAATGCAATAACACTGGAGAAGCGTCACAGAACAACTAATGAAGTGGAATGACAGTGTGGAGGAGCCCTGAATCCTTTGCATTAGACGCAGCTAGAACCCAAGCAAAGTGAATTTAAAATACTCCTCTACAGATCTGTCATCTTGTGTGGCTCTTAATTGTATTTTACTTCTGTTACAGAAGTCTTTTTGCTCCTAAGCAACCGCTGCAAGTGCAGGAAAAATTTTATTTGCATTGACTTTGCTTTCAAGCAGATAATTTTCTCGTTCGCTTTACCCTCCAAGTAAAGGCATAATAATGGGCAACGGTGATAAAAACAAAGCCTCCAGCCCCTTCTAGACAAGGGCTGCGTGTCACTTCTGTAGATGTGATCTAGGGACTCTGAAAGCCTTTGGTGAAATCTGCAGCTAGGTTCCCAGTCAGAACTGTAACTTGGGAGATTTTTCATCACTTGTTAAATCAGTACTGGCTGAAGCCAGTCTTGAGCAAATCAGTCTTATGCAAGCCTGATGCACACCAACATCCATCCCATCGCCCCTTAATCTTGTGAACTAGCAGCCCCTGCTAGTCTATTCTTGGAACTCTTAAGGAACGAGACAGTTGCATTGAAATCTTTCAGACTGCACAGTAATAACAGTGCCAGGTGGAGAGGAGGGATTTCGGTTACTTTTTCCTTACAGCAAGGACAACTATCCAAACCTATGTATGGTTATGAGGGAAGCATATCCCACCGGTAAGTACCCGAGAGACTGCAGCTTATTCACAGTTGATAGGTGATGGAAAATGCTGGCCTCTAAGCCCGGAGTGGGGTGGGGAATCCAAGACCACCTGCTCACTTTGCCTCCTAGAAGTTTGATTGAGAGCCAATTAGGAACGTGGAGTAATTATCGCTCCCTGTGCTGGGTTGGTGCCTCTGATCTAGTCCATAACCCAGTTTCAAACTACAGCAAGTTAAAATGCCTCCGGGACGCTCCCAGCCAACACACAAACATGGGCAACTGCTCCTACTTGTATGTAGGAAAGATGCATTTATTCAAGCAAGTGACAGTATAAGCCCAGCAGCAGACAATGAAGCTCAGGAGCCCCGATTCAGGAGATCAGAAACAAAGCAAGAAGTTCAGAACAAGAGAGAAGCAATGAAGATGTCCTAACAAGTTTCCACACCCTGCCTGCCAAGCTTTCAAACAGGAGGCATGGCGTGCTCACACAAGAGACTCACTCGCCTTGCAGGAAATATCAGGATTGCTGTGCATGGGCTCTGTTGGTGTGGGTGGGTCTGCTCACATCTGCGAATGAGGTGCCTGGGTTCTGGGAAATAAAGCTGCACCTACTCCAGCTCCCGTTCAGTCACAGCTGCCTCCTGCCTCCCCCTTGGCTGCTCACAGCCCTCCCTAACCTCCAATGAGGCTCTCTGCTCCATGGGAAGGTTGAGAAGGAACCGGGATCCCTGCTCCCCCGTTCCAAAGCAGCTGAGCAAAATGGGGAGATCCCCCTGCATTCAGCCCCCCCACCCCCATTTCTTCTTCCTGCTCCTCCTGCATTAGAGGCCTGCCAACCCCAGCCCTGTGGGGGTTTCGTGACACCAGGTGGACATAAAAGCTGGCTGGCGGTTGTCTTCAGCATCTAGTATTCTGACTGTGGCACTGCTTCTATACACCTAGCTATTGGGGCTACGAGGCACTGGCAGGTCTTGCTCTCCGTGAATTTGCATAAAACGCTAGCACCAGCCATTCCATCAGGCTGCAGCAGATGGAGAAAAAGAAAGCCAGGTCAACATGAGAAGTATGATCCATTGGGATCCTCCCTCAGTTGTTACCTGGAAGTAACCATGTAGAGAAGGAGAGCCACTCCACTGACTCAGCTGAGAGACTAGTAATTTTTGGCTGCTCCTCTCTGGGGTGATAATACCCCATGCACTCAATATAGTCGTACCTTGGTTTTCTAACAGAATGCGTTCCAGACTTCTGAAACGTTCGGAAACCAAGGCCCGGCTTCCGATTGGCTGCAGGAGTGCCTGCAGCCAATCGGAAGCCGGGCCAGGCATTTGGCTTCCGAGGCAAAGATTGAAAACCGGAACACCTACTTCTGGATTTGCGGCATTCGAGTTCCAACAAACTAAGCTGCTCAAAAACCAAGGTACGACTGTATCCTAAATGAAAGGATACTTTAAGAAGTTCCCCAAACAACATTTATCTAGCTCAGAGACACTGAAATATATATCTGTACCCTGCAAAATAGAGAAAGACTATGAAGCCATGATCCATGAAAGGAAGATAACACTGAACCTTCAATCTTTGCCATCCCAATCTTGGCTCCGTTAAATCAATCCATAACTGACATCTTGAGAGACATAGCCCTTTGACTCACAAACCTTGACTGTTACCAAAATAAAATAAAATTCCAAAGTGCAAAAAGCCCAAAATGTTCAATCAAATCATTTCAATCAATTCTGAAGGCAAATCAAGTTTTACACATCTGGTCTAAGGTGTGTGGGGTTTCGCAAGGACTCAGAGCATTTTTCATTGCATAATTCTGTTGGCCCACATATTTCAGTTATATACCTCCCATAAAGAGCCCTCACCATTTGTACTGTGGTTCCCTGAGAAACATTGTAAAAAGAGCCCATTACTCACTGAGTGGCTTGAGGATGCTGCTGCTTGTCTCGTCGGCATTTTCGACATCAGATTTGTCCGAGTTTTCAGAGATTTTCTCCTTTTCTTTCTTCTCCTTGGGCTTTCTTCTGTGGCGCCTCCGCCTTCGGTAACTCTTAGGCACGTGAACCCCAATGTAGACTGTATGATGACCTAGGACACATAAACATGTTGCTTTTTAATAATCTTCAGATTACTTCGAAAAGCAGCAATATATCTCAGCTGTTTAATCGGCACAAAACAGTATCATTCTGAGGCACAGAACAACAAAGAGGTTGCTTATCATTCTCAGCATGTGAACTTCCTTGCCTGCACAAACCAGCCATGGGGAATGGAGAAGTGGGGAAGAATCGTAGAATTGCAGAGTTCCAGTGGATCCCAAAGGGCATCTAGCCAAACCCCCCACAATCTCAGCTAAACAATCCCTGGAAGATGGCCATACAATCTCTGCTGAGGTATAGGTAAAGGGACCCCTGACCATTAGGTCCAGTCATGACCGACACTGAGGGAGCCAGCATACAGCTTCCGGGTCATGTGGCCAGCATGACTAAGCTGTTTCTGGCAAACCAGAGCACGGAAACGCCGTTTACAGTCCCGCAGGAGTGGTACCTATTTATCTACTTGCACTTTGACGTGCTTTCAAACTGCTAGGTTGGCAGGAGCAGGGACCGAGCAACGGGAGCTCACCCCGTCACAGGGATTCGAACTGCCGACCTTCTGATCGGCAAGCCCTAGGCTCTGTGGTTTAACCCACAGCACCACCCGTGTCCCTTCAATCTCTGCTTAAAAACCTCCAATGAAGGACTGTCCGCCACCTTCCAAGGCAGTCCATTCCACTGTGAAACAGCTCTTACTAGTAGAAGGTACTCTCTAACGTTTCATCAGAATGTCCTTTTTTTGTAATTTGAATCCATGGTACATGATGGCATCATGTCAGACACGCAGTGGAAAGAGAACTTGGCCCAGGGCTGCCATTTTCACCAGCAGCCCCACATCCAATATCACACTTCTTCAGCCCCGGTTTTGAAAGAGCCTGGCTTTCACAGCAACTTAAAATATTGCACATTGCTAGCCTTTAGAAATTTATTTTTGTGTGCCTATCTCCATGATAGTTGGGTACATGCTGACCATAAGAACACTTAAAAACATCTCTTGAAAGGTGTCCCACTTCCTAAAATGAATTTGTCATGCGCAAGAAATTTGACTTGGGGGGGTATAGCATTCTCATACCCACCCACCCCAAAAAACCCATCTACCAAAAGTCAAACCTTTCCCACAGCTCCACATACAGGCTTTCCCAGCAGGCAACATGCATGCAGATGGCCATAAGAATGGATCCATCAGCATTTTTTTCCCCATTTTTCCCTTCGAATTTCAAGCTTCCTTCTAAACTCATGAGGACTAGAACTTTTTTTTATCAATCTCAAATAAATGACAACACAGGACCTGATTATCAAGAATATTTAAAACGTTGCCGGACCACACAGAGGTATGGATGTTGTTAATACAGGAAATAAAGAAGAAGCGCTCCAGTTTTAAAAATGAATGTGCATTCTAGCCAACAGAGATTTATTTGTGATTTGTTTGATGCATCATTATCCCAGTCTTCAGCCAAAAGGAGCAAAAAAAATATGTCAGCAATGGTCCCTCCCTGGGTGAGGGAAATGCTGAAAGCATTTTAGTGTCATAAAGCAAGACACCTATAAAAAAATTAGTCAGATGTTTGCTCCATAATCTGATGACCCATCATACTGTGAATCTGCTTGCCTTAATTTCACATAGAACGCAAACATGAAGTATCTTTGATGTGGCCAGATAATCCTGGTTTTACCCACTCGTTTCTCAAGGCTTTAGGGCGGAGAACTGCAGATAAACAAACATACACCGGCAGTGATGGAAATGTGTTCATCTGAAGGTGTGCTTCTCATAAACTCAAGCAGCAGCTGGATATCTCTAAGAGCCATCAGCCGCTTTCCTTCAAACCGAAATCGCTTCGGTTACTGGGCTCAGAGTGACTGGAAACAATCATATGCACCAACTCTCATAGCCTGGCCGAGTCAAGACAATGTATTATGAATATCTATTTATTGCATTGATATCCCTTCTTCTCCAAGGAGCTCAAGGTGGTGTTCATAACTCTTCCCCTCCTCATTTAATCCCCACAACAACCCCTGTGAGGTAAGTTAAGCAAAGAGGCAGGGAGTGGCCCCCAAGGTTACCCATCGAGTTTCATGGCAAGTGGGTATTCGAACCCCAGTCTCCCAGGTCGTAGTCTGGGCACACTGGTTCTGTGACGATGGAGAAGGGTGGTTTGTCAAGGATCTTGGGGAAGGTTCTCCAAGTGGGGGAATCCCCTCAACCTGCTGTTCTGCCCCACCTGTCACAGTGGGAAGGCCTGCTCACCCTGCCTCCCACTCCACAGGGAGCCTATCTCCAGTGTTAAAAAACACTCAGATATATAAGCTAGGCTCCAAATAGCTCCTTCAACCAAGGTTACAGTCACCAAAATGGAATGTCCAGGTGCCAGATGGCTCTAAAGCCTTCTTTTTCAAATGGTGGACTGGCTGAGATTGATTCTCAGTTAAACATCTGACTAGTTCAGATGACAACCTTAAGCTAGGTTAAGAACTCCGAGTACTTAAAGAAGACAAGTCGCTTGGTCTAGGGACAGTCCACACATGTCCATCAGATGTCAAAGAGATAAACAACTACCTGACATTTAGAAGACATCTGAAGGCAGCCCTGTTCAGGGAAGTTTTTAATGTGTGACATTTTAATGTATTTTTAATCTTTGTTGGAAGCTGCCGAGAATGGCTGGGGAAATCCTGCCAGATGGGCTGGGTACAAATAATAAATTGTTATTATTATTATTAGCCTATTCCTACCTATTTTTCTCAATACGGACATGGACCATTCCTAACAAAAGAATATTCTTCACAATGGTAAGCAGGGCAGAGCAGTGGGGTGGGGGTGGGGGTGGGGGGGTAAGCGAAGACATGCTACAACAATTAACTGCTAATGTTCACTGCTCCTGCTCATGCTGCACAGGAAAAGCATTTCAGTTCCTGAAATTCATTCAGATTGTGCAGATAAAATATAACAAATAGAATTGTACAGGATGTGGTATTAAGTGTGTGAAAACAGTCAAGATCCAATGACACACACACACACCAGGTATGCACCTCCAGAGGTGCAGTTGTCAGACACCATCCTAGCATCCAGGCACCTTCACCTGGTTGGAAGTGGCCGATAGCCAGGTGCAAAATGTGTCTGGCGCCTGGCTAATTTCTAACACAGCCTTCCTCTGACACTACCATGCACCTGTCGCTCAAACCACCCCAGAGTCATCAGACACTGGGTCTAGCCCCACCTCTCCAGAGGGGAATGCTCCACCCACTCAGTCCACCTCCCAAGAGACAGACCCGCCTCCTCCATCACCTAGTTCCTGTAGATGCCAACAGGTGGAGCAGGTTCCGCCTTCTAGGCAGGAGTGCTAGACCGCTTGGTAAGGAACAGAACCACCTGCCATGCCAACCTGAACCCAGCCGACTTATAACGGGATTGCAAGTTGTGCATCATCATCAGATCAACCTGAATAACTGGCTCAACTGCCTTCCGCCTTTGTGCATCTGTGCCTTGGATTAACTGTCTGTGATTCGCAATGCTAAACATTAAAAATTTAGGGGGAAATCAACAACATCAGAGTTCAAATTCTCCAGCGACTTTGAGCCAGACACCAAAATACATATATCCGGGGGGGGGGGGCATATCCCATATAGGCAACTCCCAATTTATGCGGTGGTTACGTTCCAAGAGAAATCCTGTATATTTGAAACACCGCTGGAAAAAGCTTGATCAGCTTGAAGCTGAGTGGGATTGCGGCAAGAACCATTTACAGTCTCATTCTCATGGGAAAACTCAAGTTGCATTAGTAAATGGGGGAGGGGGAGATCTCGTACATAAAGGCTCATTGAAAAATTGTGTCAAGTGTTTCCTGCTGAGGCACTCCTGGGAGGGAAGTCTAGGAGTTTATCTTGATATTGTATACACATGCCAACCATTTCCTCCAAGAAAGTCTCTGATGGGGGTGGTCGGGGAGGGGGGAAGTAGAAAACCCATTCCCTCTCTCTCTCTTGTTTCTCTTACTGAAGCACCCAAAGCAATACTGTGATTTTCTCTCTTCTGCAGAATACGGGGAGAGCAGGAAAGTAATGCACACACACACACACACACAACTTCAGATTCATGCTACCAAAAGCTGCACTGGTGCACATGTGATCGAGGGATTAAAGAGATTGTCTAGTTCTGTTGGCAGCATATTAAAGTATTAGGACTACAGGCTTACTATGATGTGTTTCTATTATCAAGCTGACCGCGGCATTAAAACAATTCATCAGAGGTAGCAACTGCTGCTCCAACAACCAAAGGACGGCACCAGTTTTTCTACTGAATGTGCCTTGCAGATTTGATCCTGCCAACTCTGATTTTCAATGGCACGTAATGCGGCTGTCCTGAGAGGCACCCTGCGCTCATCTTTTCATCCCTAGCTCAATGTCAGGCTTGGCGCAAAATGCATCCCTTATTATTTATCCATTGACATGTTGTAGGTTGAAAGATGCGGGGGAACATATTGAGTCCCCTGCCCCAAGGAGCTTACAATCCAAATTTCAGCAGTTAGGGAAATTAACTAAAGGGCTGACGAGGAGGGAGGGATGGGAAGGGAAGGGAACAGGGGATTGGTGTGTACAAGTGCAATTGCACAGGCTTTGGCTTTGTTCTGGGGTGGGAGGGAAGAGTTAAGGTTTCAAGGAAAAGATTAGTTTGGGAGTGGGAATAGAAGAGATCTTGTCTGTCGGATGCTCTCCCCAAGGAGACACACCTGGCACCACCATGTCAGTCTTTAGGTGCCTTTTAATTCACTCAGACCTTTGGTAGCCAAGTTGCCTCCTACAGCAATGCTCATCTTTTAGCGTAGTGGGTAGGACTTATTAATGAGCATTTTATGAAATTTGCATTTTTCATTGTTTACAAATTTTTTGTATTCAATTTCTTTTAGTCGTTGTATTTCATCTTCCTGAGCTGCTTTGAGACTTTTTCTAATGTATAAAGCAAAGGACAAATGCAATACAGTGGTACCTCAGGTTAAGTACTTAATTCGTTCCAGAGGTCCGTTCTTAACCTGAAACTGTTCTTAACCTGAAGCACCACTTTAGCTAATGGGACCTCATGCTACCGCCACACCGCCGGAGAACGATTTCTGTTCTCATCCTGAAGCAAAGTTCTTACCCCGAGGTACTATTTCTGGGTTAGTGGAGTCTGTAACCTGAAGCATATGTAACCTGAGGTACCACTGTAATTAAAAATGAACAATTACAGTTAGTACCTCGGGTTACATAGGCTTCAGGTTACAGACTCCACTAACCCAGAAATAGTACCTTGGGTTAAGAACTTTGCTTCAGGATGAGAACAGAAATTGTGCAGCAGCAGCGGGAGGCCCCATTAGCTAAAGTGGTGCTTCAGGTTAAGAACAGTTTCAGGTTAAGAACGGACCTCCGGAATGAATTAAGTACTTAATGCGAGGTACCACTGTATTGGTTGTTGCTTATGTTTTGTATTTTGTTGCTGCATTTTCATGTTATTTTTATTGTTGTATTGTGACTCTAACTTGTGAGCCACACTGAGTGGCAAAGAGGCACTCGAAAGGTGGGACACAATCTTTTGTATATTATATAAATAATATACTGTATATGAAATAAAAGAAAGGAACAAGTAGAATTATGCAGGTCAACCTGGGAGGGGAATTCTGGGCATAGGAACCATAAGCAAAAGAAAAAAAGGTCTAGCCCTGGAGAGCAGAAGGGTTTGGGGCAGATGAAACATATCAGAGTTGAAGACATGCAAGTCACCGACAAGGACTATATATTGGCATTTCGAAGGTGGTATTAACATTTTGAAATTCAGGAAGGGTGTAAAATTTGGACCAGACTTTGCCAGATTGGCTTTGGTTGATGGGAGCTGTAGTCCCGAACATTCAGTGGGCACGAGGTCAGGATGATTTAGAGCGAAGCACTTGAGCTGACTATCTGAAGATCGAAGACTGGCAGGTGGCTTCCCCAAAAGCTGAGGCGGAGAGAAGAGTTGGCTGAGAGGCATGGGAATTAGGTTATGCCAGCCACAAACTGCAGCCAAAAAAACAAAAGCAAAAGCTGACAAACTGTGAGAAGTTGCCAAGGTGGGGCCAGAGAGCCCTCTAGCTAAAAAGCTGGAGAGAGAGAGCGCAGCTGGAGAGGAACTGAGAATTCTGTAATCAGCAGCTAGAGCAAACTAATGTTCATTTTCTCTTTTCCGTGCTGGAGGCATCAGGTAAACTCACTGTTTTGGATGTATTCAGGCCTCGGGCCTGGTTTCGAGACCTTTATCACCCTAGCACAGACATGTTCAACCGGTCGACCGCGGTCAACGGGTAGATCCCCTGGTGATCCCGGTCGATCACTGGCTCCTTATTGATCGCAGATGTAGAAAAACTTTTGAATGATTGTTTCCCGCCCCCCTCGCTCTGTCCCTCCGCCACGTAAAGTGGGCACTGTTTTTTGTTTTCTTGTTGCGCTGTTGAATACGTTTCGAACATTTGTTATTGGCAGAGTTTGAGATGAGCAAAGTATTTGATTCTCCCCAAAAAAAGCTCAAAAGCTGTGGTATTCCCAACAGAAGCTCAACAACTTTTGTTTGCCCCCAGAAAGCTGAACAATTCTGCTCAATCCTCAATGACAATGGGTAGATCACTTCCAGTTTTTTTTTTACACTGGGAGTAGATTGCAGTCTCTTGGGAGTTGGACCGGCCTGCCCTAGCAGATTGCCTTTGGAGGGGCTATATAGGGGGAGTGTCTCTGTTGGTCCCCTTAGAACAACCTTTCTCAACCTGTGAGTCCCCAGATGTTGTTGAACTACAACTCCCATCACCCCTAGCTAGCAAGGCCAGAGCTCAGGGATGATGGGAGTTGTAGTCCAACAACATCTGGGGACCCACAGGTTGAGAACCGCTGCCTTGAAGCTTTTGATCCTTCCATGTCACCTTGTGAGGATGAAGGTTGGATGGTTGGCACTGTAGTGCATTGGCTCAAGCCCATCCTTGAAAAGTAGTCTCATGAGGTTGTGCTAGGAAGGGAACTCGTGGTTGGTCTCCTTGGTCTACATGATCGCGCATGGTTCGTTCTTCTCCCCAGTGCTCGTCTAGAGGACAGGGAACCTTTGGCCTTCCAGATGTTGGTACTCCAACTCCCATCTGCCCCAGCCAACACGGCTGTCAGGGACTGGCTGGACAAAGAGGAGTGGTGGGAGAAACCAGCCGGGGAACCCCCAAGGGAAACCCCAGAGGAGGAAGGCTCAGAGCCAGGGGATTGGTGGTGGGACACAGAGGAAAGGTCAGAGGGAGAAGATTGGGAGGAAGGGCCAGATGCTGAAAGGGCAACAGGGTTTAGTGAGTAGAAAGAGCCTGTGACAGGAAGCAGTTCACACTCCGAGGCTGAAGCAGTGGAGGGGGCACAAAAGGCTGATGAATAATCCAGGGAGTCCATCCCTCCACCCCTGGGTTATATAAATCATATCAGAACCACCAGCTTCCACTAACCCTTATTGCACAAGTTCTCTAGCTTATCGAGACTGGGAAATCTAAGTGGGGATTCAGCACTTATCTCAAAGTTATAATTAAACCTTTTATGGACGATGAAAAGGATAAGAAAGGGGGCCCACGTCTTATCAAGTATGCGCCAGCAGAATAGCCTGATCATTTCTAATCAGGTCTTTGAAACGCAAGTGTCTTCCAAAGGCCAGTGTAATCTTTTATATAAATGACCTCTGAAGACTTTCGTGACATGCAAGAACACGCCAGAAGACTTTGGCTTGCAAGACGGTCTGATACTAAAGGGAGGAGGGGAAGAGAGGGGAAGGTCAGGGGACAGCTTTTCTGACCCACATGACCAGTTTAAACCCTGTGCTCCAAAACAAAATGCATGCCTCTCTCACCCCATTCCTTACAAAGACACAGAACTACTTCCCATGTTACACCCATTTAGCACCAAACTGTGGCTAGCACAACACTTGACCTGTAATACATTCATGCTTGATCTATCCACAGAAGTTCCCAGGTTCAATTCCTGGCATCTCCAGAAAGGGAAAGACTCCGTCTTGAAACCTTGGAGAGCCACTGCCAGCCAGTGTAGACAATACTGAATTAGATGGACCAATATCTGGAAGACCACCCCCATCCCTACAGACCCTCTCGGGTGATGAGATTAGCAGAGGGGGCTCTCCAGGTGGTTCCTTCACTGTTAGAGGCTCAGGGAGGGGAGGCCTGGGAGAGGGCCTTCTCTGTGGCAGCCCCTAACCTGCAGAACTCCCTTCCCACAGAGGTGTGCCTGGTGCCTTCGTTGTGCAGCTACCAGATAATACTAAACACATGCCGCTTTTCCCTGATATTTGCCACTTGAGGTTTAGATTTTCAGATTCTCAAACTTTTAAAAAGGTAAAGGTACCCCTGACCATTAGGTCCGGTCGCGGACGACTCTGGGATTGCGGCACTCATTTCACTCTATAGGCTGAGGGAGCCGGCGTTTGTCCGCAGACAGCTTCCGAGTCATGTGGCCAGCGTGACTAAGCCGCTTCTGGCGAACCAGAGCAGTGCACGGAAACACCGTTTACCTTCCCGCCAGAGTGGTACCTATTTATCTACTTGCACTTTGACGTGCTTTTGAACTGCTAGCTTGGCAGCAGCAGGGACCGAGCAACAGGAGCTCACTCTGTCGTGGGGATTCGAACCGCCGACCTTCTGATCGGCAAGCCCTAGGCTCAGTGGTTTAGACCACAGCGCCACCCGCGTCCCTTCTCAAACTTTTATTGGCATATATACAAGATCTGAGCAGGGTTCAATACCAAAAAAACCCACAAAAAACACTCATCCAAAAAAAACCAACCCACCCCTAAACCCCTATATCTAACACTTAAGTTAGTGTTGTCACTAACTCATTACACCACTGCAGAAACCTCCATCCTATCCCCAGCCTGAGTAAATGTAAGGAAGGCTACCTTAAGCTGAGGTGAATATTTTTAGCACTTGTGATTACAAGTTGTTTAAAACTGTTTCTTAATATTGTGTAATTATTATTAATTATTATTATTATCATTATACTGAGCTAGTTGGGACTCCGCATAAGGCAGCTTCCTATGCTCCTATAGTGAGGGAGTTACATGTCAGAGTTAGCCCCTTAAACTAGAAGCAGATGAGCAACCATTGCTATGCAGTCAAGGCAGAGATAGAAAAGCACTTCTGAGGGGATTGGGGCAGTCCTTTCATTCATCGCTTGTAAACCTGTTGCTAGAGTCGCACTCCCAGGCATCTAATCTGCTTTTCTTCCTTTGCGAGTGTGAGAGGTTAGAGAAGCCATCAGGCTTGCGTTGCCATGATCCCTGCTCTGATCAAGCAAGCGCGACTTGGATCCTACTTTAAAAGGCAAGCTTTTAAAGGTAGGGCTGACTTAAAACATCATATTTATGTATGTAAAGGGAGTCCGAGAATTTGAAATTGGACAGCACTGAATTTTTGTGAGCTTCAATTTAAAAAACAACAACAAAACACTCCCCTCTCCCCCAAAAATATAAAAGTTTCCATTGCAGGGGGAGCACAAAAGTTATGGGGAAGGAGCTGCAAAAACCTATCTTCCAACTCTTTTTAAACACATTTTAAAAATACATAACATATTAACAAACAGTAACAATAACACACACACAGGCCTTTTCTGCAGTGGCTCTTTCCCCTGGGAGGCTTACATATCTTTAACTGCAAAGCAAAGCTTTCCTCTTCTCTCAGGCCTTTGACCATGGGTAGGCAAACTAAGGCCCGGGGGCCAGATCTGGCCCAATCGCCTTCTAAATCCGGCCCATGGACAGTCCAGGAATCAGTGTGTTTTTACATGAGTAGAATGTGTGCTTTTATTTAAAATGCATCTCTGGGTTATTTCTGGGGCATAGGAATTTGTTCTTCTTTTTCCCCAAAAATACAGTCCGGCCCCCCACAAGGTCTGAGGGACAGTGGACCGGCCCCCTGCTGAAAAAGTATGCTGACCCCTGCCTTTGACCAATTAAACAATCTATAGCTTGTTAAACTGTGGGGGGGTATTGTTTCTGTCTGAAACGATGGTGCGCATTGTCTAATGTTGGGCTTATCATTGTTTGTTTCCGACATGTTATGATTATTGTCTGTACCTAAATGCTTTGCATCAGCAGTCTTACTTAACCTGTGATACTGGAACTCTAGAATCCCTAAATGTTTAAAATAAAAACAGGAAATGTAGGACAGGAGTTTGGATTTTTAAAAGGAAAGTCGTTTCCATGAAGAAAAGCTTGCTACTGGCTTTCTAAATGCAACATTTCAGGTC
The DNA here is from genome assembly GCF_964188315.1 of Podarcis muralis. Lineage (NCBI taxonomy): Eukaryota > Metazoa > Chordata > Lepidosauria > Squamata > Lacertidae > Podarcis > Podarcis muralis. The sequence goes on from NC_135663.1 coordinate 9,922,592, forward strand.
CAGACAGCATGCTCCTAGTCAGCAACTATGATGGCTATTTTGTGAATGAAAATAAGAGGTGGAGGTCAAATGGTCCTTTCTCCCATTCCACCCCAGGCTTGCCTGTTGTCACTTCGTTTCACACAGTTCTCTTGTCCTCCAGAGACAGGATTTGGCCTAGAATCCAGCTCCTAATTACAACACCAGAAAAAGATGGAGGCAGCCCCAACTCCAATATTGCATTCAACATCGTGAATTGCAGCCACGGAGAAACAATAAGCCCCTGCTGTTGCTGAGAGGGTGAGTAAGATAAACTTATCTCTAAAGCACTCAGTTTGATGAATGCACTATACACACAAAAATTGCTCATAATTTGTGGCTAACTTCCATCTGCATTAATGGGAGTCGTGTTAATCCATTTTCCATCCTGCAGAGTGTTCTAATTAACCCTCCAGACAGAAAATCTGAGCAACTGCTGAACATCTGTCTATTATAGGTACAAAAAAAAATATGAATGGACAAGCCCTCCGGGACCCCCTTCCTTCCTGCTTCCTTTAAAATTCCAGTAATTGAGCTGTCAGATGAGAAATCTCGATTTCTCCACTCCCCTATGAAGTCATAGAGGCTGCCACAACTTTCACAGGAATTCACGTTCGCTGAGCCAAAGGCTTATCTCGAAAGGATAAAGGTGGAGCTCTGAAATGCTTTCCATTTCTTAGGGCAAAAAAATGTTTTATCTTGTAAAACACATCTGAAGCTCCACCAAGTTCAGGATTTAAGACTATTTGGCCTCTCAAGGAAGGAATGTACCAAGAAGCCAAGGAGGGGGTAAACTTGCTCCTGCCATGACACCCTCTGTTAAGAACCAGGCCAGGAACCTCTCTGAACACTTTTACTCTAATTCAGTAGGGACCATGTGTGAGGACTAGGACTAAAACCCCTTCGGAAGGCAGGAGCCAACTGTGGGGCATTCAAGTTCAGAAAGGAACAAGCCATCAATAAGGTGGGCTCCAGAGGCAAGTGTTTCTAAAGAAGGATATTTCCAAGCACATTTCAAAGTGTTGGTGCTGACCTTCAAAGCCCTAGACAGCCTCCGCCCTGTATACCCGAAGGAGTGTCTCCATCACCATCATTCAACGTGGAGTACAGGGTCGGGTTTAAGGTGCTGGCTTTGACCTTTAAAGCCCTTTGCGGCCTAGGACCCTCTCCTGGTATGCCCCGTGGAGGACCTTAAGGTCCATAAATAGCAACACTCTAGAGGTCCCGGGCCCTAAGGAAGTCAGATTAGCCTCAACCAGGGCCAGGGCCTTTTCAGTACTGGCTCCGGCCTGGTGGAACGCTTTGTCCCATGAGACCAGGGCCCTGCAGGATCTGATTTCTTTCCGCAGGGCCTGTAAGACAGAGTTGTTCCGCCTGGCCTTTGGCTTGGAACCAGCCTGATCCCCTCACCCACCTTTCCTTTTCCTTCTGTGATGGAACCCCTATTTGGGGACTTCCCTGGCTTTTTTCTGGCCCACGTAGGACCAGTCTGGATAGTTGGCCTTGGTGAAGATATGACGTTTTCTCCCCCCAAACAGTTTTTGATCTGGGCTTCCACTGAAATGAGGCTGCATTTTAAGTAGTATTTTAATCTTGTTTTTAAGTTGTATTTTAATCAATTGTTTTTATACCTGGTGATAGCCGCCCTGAGCCCAGTCTTGGCTGGGGAGGGCAGGGTATAAATAAAATAAAATAAACCCTGACACTGAGGTCCTCCTCCACGGGTCTTCTGCTGGTTCCATCACTGCAAGAAGTGAAGCTACAGGGAACCAGGCAGAGGGCCTCCTCAGTTGTGGCACCCTCCCTATGGAACACCCTCCCATCAGATGACATGGAGATAACCAATTACATGACTTTCCGAAGACATCTGAAGGCAGCCCTGTATAGGGAAGTCTTTTAACGTGTCATGTTTTGTTACGTTTTTATACACATTGGAAGCCGCCCAGAGTGGATGGGGCAACCCAGTCAGATGGGCGGGATATAAATAAGGAAATTCTTATTATGAAGGAGGATCTTCAAGTTTCCAAAATATCGGCACATAGGAGAAAGAACCAGAGAAACAGCATCTTCCGGGCAAGCAAGAAGGTACATTTCCTCAAGGAGTAGCAGCCCCTGTGAGGAAAAGCAGTGTGCAGGTGTTCAGTTTGGTAGGAACTTCTCACTACCATAAGCTTGGTAGGCAAACAGCAACAATCAGCTGACAGTCGGTGCCCTTGAAGTGCTACACATAGGACTTCCCCAAGCGTCAGCAACGCTTTGTAGATGTGGCACATAAGGTTTCCCAACCGCCAACGATCAGCTGATTGTCAGCATTTGGGATGTGCTGCACGCCCTTCTTTGTCTGTGTGTGGTTGGATTTCAAACCCTGTGAGCAAAAGCAGGTCATCTGACATCACTGTGGCATCAGGTGGTCGACAGGCGAGTCTGCCCACCTGTCAAATTTGGCCAAAGGTGTGTGTGGAAATAAGGATGCAGCCGGGTCCAGTTCCCCACACCTGAATTAGAAGACTGAAGAGCAGCCCCCGAACTGAGGTTTGCTTTCCAGTGGTTTTATAAACGCTGCTTTGGTGGCACTTAAGGAAAACCAGCCTGTGGTTGATTTGATTGACATCCTATGCCCTTTTAAAATGTGGGGATTTGGGGGGGGGGCGATATTAGGTTGTTGTTTTTATTTTGAGTATATATTTGTGGTTTTATATTTTGGTTTTATTCTGTGAACCGCCTTGAGACATCCAGGTATATGGCGGTATATAAATTCAGTACATAATAAATAACAATAATGGTTTTGCCTGTTGGGAAATGGAGGTGATATTTCCTCTCTGGAAATTTGTAGCTCTGTGACGGGAATAGGAGTCCTCCAAAAAACTCTCACCACTCTTGGAAAACTGGACCTCCCATGATTCTTTGGAAGAATCCATGTCTGTTAAGAGTGGTATTATAGAGCCTTGGATATGTAATGTGAATGTGGTCTCAGTTTGGAAAATTTTGCCAGTCAGAGGGACAGTTTTCCCACAGGAGGTAATGTCAGGAAATACACGGTTAGTTAGGATATCATGTAGGAACAGAGTTTGTTGGATGAGGGGAAGATATCGTTTGCAGGGTGTCAGTATTTAGTGTCTGCTTGTTCCAAATTTAATTTAATTCCTTAATTAAACATATGTTTCACTTTTAACCATCTGTGTTCTTTCTAGACAGGGGGAGAGTGGGACTCTGTTGGTTGTGGGGAAACTGACTTTCCAGATGCTCTGGACTCATTTGGTGATTAGAAGACGAGTTTGGATTTGATATCCCGCTTTATCACTACCCAAAGGAGTCTCAAAGTAGCTAACATTCTCCTTTCCCTTCCTTCCCCACAACAAACACTCTGTAAGGTGAGTGAGGCTGAGAGACTTCAGAGAAGTGTGACTAGCCCAAGGTCACCCAGCAGCTGCATGTGAAGGAGCGGAGACGCGAACCCGGTTCACCAGATTACGAGTCTACCGCTCTTAACCACTACACCACACTGGCTCTCTTAGCTAGGGCTGATGGAGTCTGTTTAGCCTGGAAAAGAGGAGATTGAGAGGAGATACGATAACATCTTCAAATATCGCAAGGGCTGTCACATGGAGGATGGAGCGAGCTTGTTTTCTCCCGATCTGGAGGGTAGGACCCAAAACAATTGATTCAAGTTACCAAAAAAAAGGAGATTTCGACTAAACATCAGAAAGAACTTTCTGACAGAAATAGCTATTTGCTGGTGGAAAGGCCTCCCTTGGGAGGTGGACTCTCCTTCCTTGGAGGTTTTTAAACAGAGGTTGGGTGGCTATCTGTCATGGATGCATTAGCTGAGATTCCTGCATTACAAGGGGTTGCAGTAGATGTTCCTCAGGGTCTCTTCCAGCTCTGGGATTCAGTGATACATAAAGGAAAGTCCTACTGCTCTCTGCCAAGTGAGCATATTGCAGGAGACAGCATCTGTGAAAAGTCTGGGCCCAGTGGAGTTGCTGGAGGGGACTCACCTTGGGGTCAATCTAAGGACAGGGTCTTGCAAGGGACCCCACCCACTTTGCCTGCAATTACAAGGCCTCACTCTTCTGGTGCCTTCAGGAAGGCTGCCCAATCTAGCCTTAAGCTGTCTCTCAAAGTTGCTATCATAATAAAACGAGGCAATCCCACGAACAGCAGCCTGCATTCCTTAGAGGAAGGACGGGGTGCAAATGTTATCATAATACTGTCAAATCTCATATTTCAGCGTGCATGTTTTGCCAGCGCAGGAAAATGTCGCTCGCAGTGTATCCCTCGTTCTGTCAACCCATTTGGCAAAACAAGTCGTTCTAAGCATGAAAGCTTTTTCAAAAAAATAAATAAATAAAATTGCTGAAGTAAAGGCAGTTGGTATGAGTATCCACAACAGAAAAGATAATGAATAAATAAATAAATAAATTTATTTTCTAAATGGTGTTACTAGAGATGTTCCCCAAACTCTGACTGCCCACCAGAGTTAGTTTGGCATTGGCTCTGGGCTTTTAAACCCATGAGAAACAGATAATGAAATCAGTTTTAAGTTTTTTGTTTGTTAAAAAGCAAATGAACTCACAACAGGAATATTCTCAGCAACTGAGCCTTCCCAGAAGTTTTTTTTTTTTGGGGGGGGGGGGTTTACTAATTTTTCCCTGCAGGAACCTCATGTGTCCACAAGCCCTCACTGAACTCAATGGACTGGCTTCCATGCAAATCCAAAGTTAAAAGCTGGCCCATGGAATCTGAAAACACTACCCCTCTCCCCAGGAGCTTTCAAGAGTCATGCGAAAAATCTGCCAAGGCATGGCACTAAAAAACGTTTTGCAAATTGACAGGTATGCTTCATTTCCACCTTTGTGGAAAGGCAAAAGGGAAAACTTCTCTGCCGCTCTGCTCGGTGAAGTTTTAAGTGGGAGGGGACTGGAGAGAAAGCCTTCCGTCATGAAAAGTCATGTCCTGATCTGAAAGAATCCCTCAGGAAAGAAAAGAAGTGATCCTCTTAGAGAGGGCCCCGCCTCTGCCCCTCCAAGGCCTCCCTTTCAGAGCCAGCTCTGCCGGCCTCGTTTAGCATCAGGCTCGCTAAACGCTTTGCCGTCTGCATTATCCTTTACGGAGCAGCGATTCGCTAAGCACCGATAAGTATTCCACACATCAAAAGCCAAAACTGCATGAGAACCAAGTATGCATTAACTCGGAAGCGTGGAAAAACCGTGGCACTTAGAAACACCCCACAGACGTTCTCAAAACAAAACTCTCCATTATTAATGAACACTCCCCATTCATTCCCAAGTGCAGTTCAGCCAGTAAGGAGAGTTCCCCATCCCACAATGCCTCTGGATCATGAAAGGGGCAACCTTTGATCCATTCACGAAACCAAGACACAAAGAAACGAAGGACAGTTCCTTACCTTCCACCTCCTCGTCGTCGCACACATGCTTCAGGAAAGAGGCCCCTCTGTCCAAGACCGCCTCATCCTCCATCCTGTAGTAGTAGAAAAGGAAGAAAGAGTGTTCAGACTTCTCCTGGAGGGAGCCGCTCGAACTGGCCCAGCTCCTGGGCAGATTCACTTGCAGGCTATTGTTCATGTTACAAGAGAGCAGGGTCGCTTTTCACTCTGGGCTCGCCACTCCTTCATGCAGCTCCCCCCCACGGCGCTCGGCTCCTAATCTCGACGGGGCATCGCAAGACGGGGCAGGTGGGAGAGGGGGAAAGGGTGCTTGCAACTAGAAGGCTTTTGTCTTCTCCTTCCTTTTCCTTTTAATTAAAGAGATGCAGCGAAGAGGAAGAGGGGCTAGAGCCGCTGGTGGAAGCATTCACGTTTAAAAGAACCCCCACGCAAGGTAGCTGTCCACAGAGAGGCGCGCATCGTCTAGCAAAAGGCGGCAGCAGGTGCGTGCAAACCCACAGACGGGGCCGATGCTCCCGCCAGCCCCCTTAATACCAGCAAAGCACACTTCTTCACTGCGAGGCAAAGCTGCGTGTCACATGTTAGCCTTACGGAAATCTGACATCTGAGGATTATCCAGAGACCAGCAAGCTCCAGCAAGTCAGAGCGCCAGGCTCATTTGCATATCTCGGACGGTCACCCACCTATCGTTCTTCTCCAGTTCCCTCCCTCTCAAGCACGCGTATCTTGTCGATTCCCTCTGTCCCCTTATCACAAATAAAAATGTTAATGAGGCTGCAACAGTTATTCAGTTCCATTCATTGATTTATTTTCCCCTCCTCCTTTTAAAAACAACAACTGGCTTAAAAGGTTTCCCACAAGAGACACTTCCCGTTCTCCTCCAAGCATGCGTGCATAGAAAGAAAGCATGCTTCATGCGTCGGGCATAGTGATTTTACTAGGAGACCGAGGTCCAGCACCGACGGCCTTTTGGCGGTTCCCACACTGCGAGAAGTGAAGCTACAAGGAACCAGGCAGAGGGCCTTCTCGGTGGTGGCACCCACCCTGTGGAAGGATGTCAAGGAGATGAGCAATTATATATTAGGAGACATCTGAAGGCAGTCCTGTATAGGGAAGCTTTTTAGGGTTCAAGGTTTTACAGTGGTACCTCGGGTTACATACGCTTCAGGTTACATACGCTTCAGGTTACCTACTCCGCTAACCCAGAAATAGTAGCTTGGGTTAAGAACTTTGCTTCAGGATAAGAACCGAAATCGTGCAGCAGCGGCACGGCGGCAGCAGGAGGCCCCATTAGCTAAAGTGGTGCTTCAGGTTAAGAACAGTTTCAGGTTAAGAACGGACCTCCGGAACGAATTAAGTACTTAACCCGAGGTACCACTGTACTTCATAATGCGAAAGGCTGGGCTGGATGAATCCCAAGCCGGAATTAAGATCGCCGGAAAAAATATCAACAACCTCAGATATGCAGATGACACAACCTTGATGGCAGAAAGTGAGGAGGAATTAAAGAACCTTTTAATGAGGGTGAAAGAGGAGAGCGCAAAATATGGTCTGAAGCTCAACATCAAAAAAACGAAGATCATGACCACTGGTCCCATCACCTCCTGGCAAATAGAAGGGGAAGAAATGGAGGCAGTGAGAGATTTTATTTTCTTGGGCTCCATGATCACTGCAGATGGTGACAGCAGTCACGAAATTAAAAGACGCCTGCTCCTTGGGAGAAAGGCGATGGCAAATCTAGACAACATCTTAAAAAGTAGAGACGTCACCTTACCAACAAAGGTCCGTATAGTTAAAGCCATGGTTTTCCCAGTAGTGATGTATGGAAGTGAGAGCTGGACCATAAAGAAGGCTGATCGCCGAAGAATTGATGCTTCTGAATTATGGTGCTGGAGGAGACTCTTGAGAGTCCCATGGACTGCAAGAAGATCAAACGCATCCATTCTGAAGGAAATCAGCCCTGAGTGCTCACTGGAAGGACAGATCGTGAAGTTGAGGCTCCAATACTTTGGCCACCTCATGAGAAGAGAAGACTCCCTGGAAAAGACCCTGATGTTGGGAAAGATGGAGGGCACAAGGAGAAGGGGACGACAGAGGACGAGATGGTTGGATAGTGTTCTCGAAACTACAAACATGAGCCTGACCAAACTGCAGGAGGCGGTGGAAGACAGGAGTGCCTGGCGTGCTCTGGTCCTTGGGTCACGAAGAGTCGGACACGACTAAACGACTAAACAACAACAACAACAACCACTGTACTATGTTTGGAAGCTGCCCAGAGTGGCTGGGGCAACTCATTCAGATGTGCGGGATACAAATAAATAAATTGTTGTTGTTGTTGTTGTTGGCGAATTTAATTGATGTTAGGCTAGCAGATGGGCAGAGCAACCCAGAGATGGCCAGTGTGGGGTGATGGCTAAAGTGCCGGGCTAGGACTTGGGTTCAACTCGGCCACCAGGTGACCTTTAGGCAGGTCATTGCCTCTCAGCCCAACCTACCTCACAGGGTTGTTGTGGGATTACATGGGAGGGGGACGCCACCTGCTGAGCTCCCTAGCTGGGGAAAGGGTAGGATACAATACAATAAATAATAATAATAAATGAACCATCATTGCGCTGGGTGGGAGTTGTTGATCGACTGGATGGGAGTGTCTCCCTCCACACACTGAATCTGTGGGCAAGTGGAAGTGCCACTAGTGAGGACCAACCCCACCCCACCCCCCCAAAAAAAAGTATGGCGCTTCCCCAGAGCAGGGATGAAGCAGCCCAGAATCCATTGGATTGAAAGCTGGCCCCACTGCCATGATGTGACGGGATCAGACCCAATCTGGGCCTGATTACAGTGGCAGCTACAGGATGATGCAGAGATCTGCCTGCCCCCCATCCCTGGTCATTTTCTGTCCCACCTACTGTATGTGGCAGGGCAGACCGCCACAAAGCGCTACCAGGTTTGTGGGGAACATGGTTAAAATTGCTCCCTAATACAATACCATACCAGTATATTGGTGTTTATTTTAGCCCTAATAAACATTCTCTAGATTTTGCACCAAGGCAGGGAGGGGGGAGATTTCGGTGTATTGCTTTAAAAAAGTTATTGAAAGTTGCGCAGAATAAAGCAAAAATGAAAAGTGCACGAAAAGGAAATGAAACGGAAAGTTATAATATATCACTATACAGTGGACGCTCGGGTTGCAAGCGTGATCCATGTGGGAGGCATGTTCGCAACCTGCAGTGTTCACAACCTGCAGTGCCACGTCTGCGCATGCACGGGTTGCAATTCGGCGCTTCTGCACATAGGTGACTGCCAAAACCCGGAAGTAACCTGTTCCGGTACATACGGGTTTCGGCGGGTCCATAACCCGAAAAAACGCAATCTGAAGCGCCTGTAACCCGAGGTATGACTGTATAGGCAAACAACCCCAATTTAATATATGCTTATCTAGTGCATAGGTATATAAAAGTGTTACTAACAATATGTGGTTATTTACAACCTACTAAGTTTTGTATAGGGACGCGGGTGGCACTGTGAAATAAACCACAGAGCCTAGGACTTGCAGATCAGAAGGTCGGCAGTTCGAATCCCCGCGACGGGGTGAGCTCCCTTTGTTCGGTCCCTGCTCCTGCCAACCTAGCAGTTTGAAAGCACATCAAAGTGCAAGTAGATAAATAGGTACCGCTCCAGCGGGAAGGTAAACGGCGTTTCTGTATGCTGCTCTGGTTTGCCAGAAGTGGCTTAGTCATGCTGGCCACATGACCTGGAAGCTGTATGCCGGCTCCCTTGGCCAATAAAGCGAGATGAGCGCCGCAAAGCCAGAGTCGGCCACGACTGGACCTAATGGTCATGGGTCCCTTTACCTTTACTAAGTTTTGTATAAACACATTTCAAATATCATTGTAACTGCCATACAAAGCCCACATCTGTAAGCAATCCATTCATAAATTGCAAACGCTATCATATCTTCAATCTACTGACTAAAGGGGACCATAAACTCATCTTTCTTGTGCATCGATATCAGTCTTTGGGCTGTAGTAAGTGGGGCTTGGCTAAAACACCAAGAGAGGAATTCAACGTTGCTCTATTATGCTTGTTCCGTCGGCACAAGCCCAAACAATCTCCCCTCGCCTCCCACTGCATACTGTTCTGGGGGTTCTCCCACCCACCCGCAAGACAGTTTGCAGAGGTGCAAGGAGAAGTGGAGAAAGTCCAACTGCAGTAGTGGGACGCGTGCCAGATTCCGCTATCGCATCTGTCCAGCTGAATCCAGGCCAGCTTTATTCCCACTTAATGGGATTTACTTCCGAGTAGATGCGAGTAGGATTGTGCTGCATACTTCTCAAACCCACGGACAGCAGGACTGCTTTGCATACAGTGGTACCTCAGGTTACAGACGCTTCAGGTTACAGACTCCGCTAACCCAGAAATAGTACCTCGGGTTAAGAACTTTGCTTCAGTATGAGAACAGAAATTGTGCTCCAGTGGCGCGGTGGCAGCGGGAGGCCCCATTAGCTAAAGTGGTGCTTCAGGTTAAGAACAGTTTCAGGTTCAGAACGGACCTCTGGAACGAATTAAGTACTTAACCCAAGGTACCACTGTATTGCGGTACACTAGGGATCAGAATCTTGAACTCAAGAGGCCAAATCTGGTCCCACACTGCACCCCACAATGGCTAAATGAATGGCAAAAAAAGGAGCAATGGAGGACAATGGTATTTGCCAGCTGCCATTTCAATTTTGCAGGTAATTTAGGCCCCATCTCCTCGGGGTCTTCTCAAAGCTGTGCTCTGGGAAAAGGGACAAGATGCTGAAGACAGTGGTGGCAGGACATCTCCAGGCATGTCTGGAGAAAGTAGTATATCTAATCTTGTTTCGGGCATCAGCGCTCAAACAGCCTTGGTCGCTCTGATGGGTGACCTCAGTCAGGAGAGGGGAAGGGTAGCATGTCCCTGTTTATTCTCCTTGTTCTTGATAGAGATACTATCAGCCTTGGTTTATTATAAAAGTTCTTGCTGTTTGATAGATCTTTTCGTACATCATTTCCACTGTTTTGGGAGGTTCCTCCGATTGTGTTTGCTGTGTTCCCGCTCCATACCTACAGGGCCAATTCCAGAAGGCAGCATTCTGACTTCTCCTCAGCCCCATGGCATTTGTGCTGTGGGATCCCACGAGCGCACGCATCACGGCATTAACATCTTCGTGAAGCCACTGGACGAGCTCATCAGGAGATTTTGCGGGGCTGTGTGCTTATGACACCCAGCTGTATTTCAGCGGGTCAATGGGTTATTTGAGTCTGGAGGCTGTCATGGTCTGGGGCTAGTTAACTGAGACTGAATCCCAACAAGACAGAGGTTCTGTAGGCAGGTGGGTTCACCTGTCCGATAAAAACCAAACTTTGGAGAAATTAAACCATGATTTGTTTCACCTGTTTGTGGGACAACTCTAACAAACCACAGCTTAGTATTACCGTATTTTTTGCTCCATAAGACACACCTGACCATAAGACGCACCTAGTTTTTAGAGAAGGAAAACAAGAAAAAAAATGTTCTGAACGAAACAGTGGGTGTATGATTTTTGTGGTTCGTGCTGTGGCCACAGGCAAGTGATTTGACGGTGAGTTTGGGGTGACCCAATGCAAAAATCCTGAGGATCCATGTGGATCTGTGCTTTGCAACCATGTTTTTGTGCCATTGCGGCCCCACGAAACAGTAGATGGGTGATTTTTTTGGTGCAGGCTATAGCCATGGACATGCTATGTGATCTGATGCATCTGAATACACATGCAATTCTTTTGAAGCAGCAAAGTAGTCGCTTGCTATAAATTCGGCTGAACAACAGCTGGAACAGATGGTGAGGAATTTCTGGTCTGTACAGAAATCTTCTGCACATGTATTGCTCCCTTGATTACTGCACAAAATCTATTTATATTGTCTGGATAGCAAAAGGTTGTCTGCTTAAAAACCATGAAGGATTTTGAGGCCAAACATTCTGGGGAAGGAGGGAGAGAGCAGTTGCCAGGAGCCCACTATTTCGATCCATGTTCTACTAGTTGTTATGTCTTATTATTATTTCAATCCGCTTTTTATTCATTGTTGTGCTCGTTTTCAGGGCTGCAGTGTGGATTGATGGGACCTTAATATTGTCCACAATCGCTTATCGTGAAATTTATTCGTATGCCACCTCGTGAGGGCAACTGCCCTAAAAGCCACTTTAATGCACTCTTTTAATAACAGTAGCTTTGGAGGTCCTAAAAATACGTGTTTGAAACTTGTGGGTTGACAACCACGCAAACAGGCAGTCATGAATTTCACCCTCATAGTGTGAAGGATTTGAATTGTTAATCAGTGTGTCCAAGCCAGATGCGAGCAGAAATTAAGCTGCTTCTCTCCAAAGGAGTAAAAGGAGCTAAACAGATGGGGTACTGCCACCTTTCGGCTACAGAGTCTCATCACAGCCAACAGGTTTATATATTTTTAAATGCTTTTTAATGCAAATCAACTGTGCAACAGAGGAAAGGCCTTCTTGTGCTAGGTTTAAATGGACCATGATTTGCTGACAGCCATTGAGAAACACTTTTCTTTTTTCTGCTTCAAGAAGGAACAGGTTCAAAATAATCATAATCATAATCATAATAATGATAATAATGCTGCATCCAGTGAAGCTATACTGGCAGAACTCTTCATATAAGTCTAGAAAGTGATCTGTTGTTTTTTTTATCTCCCCATATCCTGCCAGTGGGTCTTCCATAAGTATCTGGTTGTCCAGGTTGGGAGGTCTTTTGTGTGAAGCAGAGCTCTACATAATCTTTTTAAGTCCACATTGAAAATACACATTTCTTACAGCGGGGCCCTTTAACTCCCCAACGGTTTGACTTCACCCCGAAGGCACAACCCTTCCATTGTCTCCTGAGACAGATGCCAGCCAGGTAAAAAATTACAGCTCTAGTTCAGTCTTGAAGATGTCAAGATGTCAAAGGCTTTCAGAAAAATTTATTTCATACTTAGTGAGAAATGCACTGCTATTAATTTTAAATACAGAAAGCGAGTAGTCTGAAAATTTGCTTGCTGGGAATACTTTATATATTTTTATTTATAACATTCATAACAACTAAAAAAAGTGAACATTTAATCTGTTAGATCAACCTGTTCTTGTAACAGTTGATTTAAAAAAAAAACACAACCCAAGTGCAATCATATGTATGTCTACTCAGAAGTAAGTCCAGCTGAGGTCAATGGGACTTACTCCCAGGTAAGCACACTTAGTGTTGTACCTTGAATTGCAGATATTGGCATAACATTGGAGCTATCACAAATCTCAATATATGGCAAATGTATTTCCAATAACAAGGAAATCTAATTCTACTTATGGGCTTTCCTAGGGTCTAAAATTAAGATTTCCTAAAATGACATACAAATTAAAGTGAGGGTTATGGATAATTCAAAATGTTGCTGCTATTTTTTTATTTTAAAAAATCCTCTTGGATATCCTCATTTAGTGTCCTTTTTTATTACGGTTCCACACTCTCAAGCGTGTTCATTTACGCTTCTCTTAAAGCTACCTAATTCCGTCAGAAGCTCTTCCAGCTGTTCTTGGTATCTCTCTCTTTAAAATAGGAAGAAAGAAACTGCACAAGCCCTCAGTATATACACCCTTGCAAATGCTTCGTACGCAAGATATTTACAGTTGTTTTTGTGTCAGAACCAAAGTTCAGACCTCTGCCAGTCCTAGGAATCTCTGCACAGAAATTCCAATTTGCTGGGAGAGGGAAATTTTGACTGCTGTCATTTCAAGGTTGCTTTCGAAACCTGCAGGGAAAATGTAGCAAAAGTTTATGCCAAACACACTGAAGGAACGTCAGTCAGCTGAGGAACCTATATGGGTAGCGTTCAGTACGTCCAATAAAAGAGCCCAGTTGAAATACCACTCCCTTTGCAGTCGGTGAAGTCAGAACAGGCTACCAGAGCATGCAGGGGAGGGGAGAGGGGCAGGCAGGCAGCAGTGGGGCGGGAGAGAGAGAACAGCGACTCCATTAATAGCTTGAGCCTGTTGGTCAACACAGGAGCATAACGTTAGAATTACACAGAATGAAATCGGCCTTGGCCCCTCCCAGTTGTGAAATTAGATCTTCCAGCTACACAAATAAGTACCACCAGGACAGTTAAGCATGATCCAGCTGGAAAAAGCACACACACACACACACACACACAAATATTTCTGCACACAAAATTCAAAATATGTTTCGCCTACCTAGTACCTGAACTTCCACGGCAGCAGTCTGCTATTGAAACGTAGGTAGAGGTCTGGGTCTACTAACTATACGATGTAGTTTAACTTACTTCCATTCGGGAAAATATTGGCTCACACATGCTGTGCTTGAACATATGATCTTGACTGGCACGATCAATGATCTTCAAACACCCTCTGCTCTGGGAACATTTTCCTCATATATACGTTTAGCTAGGAGTCCCTGCACACACTTTGTACAAAATTTCATCTAGCTAGGTGACATTTTCCCATCCTTGGCGTACTTTTCCTCCAAGTCGCCGAAAGGAAATGTAGACTTCGTATGGGGCTCTGAAAGAGACTTCTGAATAGATTTCAGCATGTCTTGCAGTTCAATTCAGTTCACGGAGTGACAAAATTAGAGCTCTTCGCCAAACCTTAGCAGGAATAGCAAAGTATTTACTACAACTGAAAGCTTCGCTCCAGTGCTGCACTCAACTAAATTTTTACATATCAGGATGGCAAAGGGCAAAATTTAATTGGTTTGCTTGCCACCTCATGGACACACTTGTGTGGGATGCTCTTCCTGTGTCTTTTAACAGAATATATATACAGTGGTACCTCGGGTTAAGAACTAAATTCATTCTGGAGGTCCGTTCTTAACCTGAAACTGTTCTTAACCTGAAGCACCAGTTTAGCTAATGGGGCCTCCCACTGCCGCCGCACGTTTTCTGTTCTCACCCTGAAGCAAAGTTCTTAACCCAAGGTACTATTTCTGGGTTAGCGGAGTCTGTAACCTGAAGCGTCTGTAACCTGAGGTACCACTGTACCTCACACACACACAGACACACATTAAAGGACATGCTCTACAGAGAGCTGGCTATTGGCAGACCAATTCTGCGTTACAAAGATGTCTGCAAGTGTCATGGCATGAAGGCTGTCAACATCAACCCCGCCATGTGGGAATCCCTTGTAGACAGTGCGCAGAGACAGGCAGTCAGGTCCTGTATCCATAGCAGTGACCAGAGTAGGGATGACCGCAGGTAAGAGCCCAGAGACAAGAAACGCCATGGTGCATCTGCAGCAGCACAACCGGACGCCTTCATCTGCCCCAGCTGCAACAAAACGTTGCGAATATCCCTTACATACAGTGGCCCATCTAGTCCCGCATCCTGTTCCCACAGTGGCCAACCAGATGCCTGCGAGAAGCCTGCACGAGCGCAGCAGCACTCTGCCCACCTGAGATTCCCGGCAACTTGAATAGCAAGGGTTTGGCATTGTGCAACCTACATGTACCAAGTTCCTTTTGACCGATAAGTCACCTAGAAATTCTTTAAATCAGTTGATGGCCCCAAGTCAGTCAATGACTCATGTAACTTCCCCGTCGAAAGGAGTTTCTCAATACAAGCAGGAAGTTTGAATTAATCATTGAGAAAGTTTGAATAAATCATTCAAAAAAAAAACAAAACCTGCAAACCAGGATGTGTCACAAAATACTTCATCAGGCCCTATGTACATATTCAAATATCTGAAAATGATTGCACACAAACACACACACACTTCAAAACCAGTCAGGCACCCCTTTTCACCTTTCAAGGAGAAAGCAAGGTGGTATCTTAAAATCCAAGGAGGTTCCATGCACATCACACTTCTTCATAAGGTGCAGAGAAACATAGCAGAAATTATCTGAGCAAAACAAGGGCAACCTCATTCATTCAAAGGGACTGGGGGAAGCATCCCAGAGTATGGCACCCCAAACCAGGAAGGGTGCTTAGCACAAAGTAGTAGACACCAGCATACAATTTCCTTGCTAAACTGGAGGCCATTATTAAGCTCTTCCTCGGCTCCAGTTCATTTTAAATGAGGCTGTGTTCCCATTATCCTTTGCTCCAGCTCCAGTGTCCTCCCACTGCTGGTGTCTGAAGCAAAGTACACATGACATAATCCATGTGTAGAGTTGGGAGGGTCCCCAGGGGGTCATCTAGTCCAACCCTGTGCAAGGCAGGGATCTCCTTGCCCAATGTGGGGCTCCAACCCACGACCCTGAGGTTAAAAGCCTCATGATCTACCTGAGCTGGGACGCGGGTGGCTCTGTGGGTTAAACCACAGAGCCTAGGATTTGCCAATCAGAAGGTTGGCGGTTCGAATCCGAGCAACGGGGTGAGTTCCCGTTGTTTGGTCCTAGCTCCTGCCAACCTAGCAGTTCGAAAGCACATCAAAGTGCAAGTAGATAAATAGGTACCGCTCCAGCGGGAAGGTTCACCAGAAGTGCCTTAGTCATGCTGGCCACATGACCCGGAAGCTGTACGCCGGCTCCCTTGGCCAATAAAGCGAGATGAGCGTCACAACCCCAGAGTCGGCCACGACTGAACCTAATGGTCAGGGGTCCCTTTCCCTTTCCCTTTACCTACCTGAGCTACCCCATACCTATCATGTAGTTTCTTGAGAAATGCTGTCGTTTGGTGCGTTCTCCCCTCAAACCAGCTTCCATCCAATTTGAAAACATAAGCCACTGTTAAGCTGAGGTATGTACAGCACAGATAGCCATTGACTGTGCTCCACCAACAGTGTGGGGAGTTGCAGGCATTCAGAAACAAATCAGGCAATGTGCCTCGGGTGAAAACATCCCCACTTGCTCCCTGGTGTGTACAGCAATCTAAAAATGTGACAGAGGGGAAGGAACTACCTCACCGCATTCGAAGCCTCTCTGTGTACGTAGCCTGAGTTTCTGCAAGGAACATGTTGATGGATTGGCGTCCTTGGAAAATCTGCTGGACTGTAATCTCCCTTTCTCCCAATAAAGGCAAAATATTCACAGTTCTGACATCTCTTTCTCTCTTAGAACTAGCCTTCCGGAGTTTATCATTCTAGAAGGACTCCCTTGCAAGGCATCATCCTTGAAACATGAACAAGTCAGCTGCTGGGAAAGATGTTCGGTGCTTTGGCCATGAGATCAGCTGAGCTATGAAATGGAAATTCTGCTTACAGTAGCCTTCTTTGAAGTTACGCTGGGTGGGGCCTCAAACCACACTGCCATAGTCACGCTATGAATTAGAATCATATTACTAGAATAACCCAACCAGAAAAGGCGCAGCAAAGCAAAGCGGATTTTTCAAAAGCCAGAGTGTGTTAAGGCCCAAATCATTATACATGGGGCAAGCTATACCAACAGCCAATCTTTGTGAACAGGCAAGGAAGGCATCAAAAGTGATGAAGAGACTTCATGAGCTAGGAAGTCCATGCTCCAAGTCTCATGTTCACCTTGAACGTGCTCAGTTCAGGGAATACCCTCCCACTCTGCCCCCAAGCACTTTCCCACTAGAAATCCACGCTAGTAACTTGGGATATCATTGTAAGAATTGCTGAGATAATGTGCTGAAGTGCTTTGAGCACCCAGGAAAAACACTACAGAAACACCAAATAATCATATCCCTTGCAACCTTATATCCAGATTGGTTTTTCAGTTTCCTTTGTCTTCCATTAGGTAACTTTATTTTAATATATTTTCCCCAATTAAAAAACACAGCAGCCGCCAGCTGGGCTGCCCCTCTCCAAATCAATTTCTATCCATTCATTAGATAACACTTCCTTGTCCCAGGCCAGTATGCAAGTTGGTGCCTGGACATTCGAGTCCAAACGTTTTCCTTATCGCTGCCACTCAGTTTGCTTGGGTTCCTATGAAAATGTGGGCTCAAGATTATTATTGGCAAAAAAATGGAAGCAAGAAGAATTACCGAAGAAAGAAGAATGGAGGACGAAGTTGATGGACTATGCAGAATTAGGTAGATTAACAGGAAGGATTCGAAACCTGCAGGATCAGGACTGGAGTAAATATATGAACTATTTGAAAAGTAATTGTGATGAACAGATCACGCTAGTAGGACTGCAATAAGTTTTGTAAGGTGGATTATCTGAAATATTACAAGAAAGACTATGAAAAGAATTATTAGTTAAGGATAATTAAATGCAAGATAGAAATTAAGAAATGCAGAATAAGTGTTAAAGAACGGAAAATCATCAGAGGTGTTGACGGAAGTCTAAAATATTGTATAATATGAGAAGCTATGTTGTATGACTGTTGGAACTGATATGTTAAAAAATCAATAAAAATTATAAAAAAGAAAAGAAAATACGGGCTCAAAATATAATTCATAGGGCACAGGGAAATCTAGCAAACCGTGTTAAAACCGCAGGGAGTGCTAGGAAAGGGGAGGGGGGAACTGGTGCAAGAAAGATAACAATGAACAAGAAAGAGATCAACAATGAACAGAGGAAAGCTGACTGTTTGCAAGCGAACCATTTCCCTTACACATCACAGTCACAAAGCAGCTCCTTTATGCCCGATCATATGCCCAGTATCCTCCCGCTGTGATGACATTATATATCCGTAGAGAGAAGCAAGGGTAGAAATCTAGACATGAAATCACATGTTTCTACACCACTATGGTAGGATAGTGACCACAAAAAACAAACAAGGCTACAGTGGTGATAAATACACTTTTAACAAGGTCTGTGGTTAAGAAAACTCCAAAATTATGCCAAGAAGCAGGTGTAGTTCATAATAACCACATTCGGTCGTCATCTAGGTCTTGTTTTCTCCGCTAGTAAAACAAAACTTCCACACATTAGGACCCAACAGTAAAAGCAACAAGGCCAGCAACAACTGCTTCTGATTCCTGAAACATTTGCTGTCTTAATATCCAGCTTGTGACTCAGAAACTCATGTTTTCAGTGCAGGTTGATCCAGAGAGGTATTGACTGTGCTTGCATGCAACAATAAACTAGACCTTCTGGCTTTTCATAAATTTATTTAGGAATGATTGCTGCTTCATCTCTCCCACATTAATCCTCTCCTGCCACAAACAAGATAAGCAAACCAGGAAGCCATTAGCTGCAAGCCAAGGAGCATGGTTTCTTGCTCCCTAACAAACCATGGCTTCAGGCTGACTAGTGTTTGTGGCTTGTTAGGGAGCAACAAACCATGATCCCAGGTTTGTTAATGGGAAGCCAAGGTTTCTTAGGCCGTGTTTACACCCACACTCCTATTTACTGGGTGTTTATTTAGTGTTCACGCAATGCTATCCGAAATACGTATGTATCCTATACACCTTCTTGTAAGATACTACTGTTTGACGGCTTGTTTCTCAAACCAGCTTCATGCCAATTAAGTTGTTCCTATTTCATCCCCGGCCAATGTGGGAACATCTTTGCGTAGGGTGAAGACATCCCTGCCCTGTCAGTGCCCCCTGGTTTGTTACCAAACAGCAACGAATCTGACACTGATGAAGCTGTGCTGACGTGAAGATCTATGAAATGCACCACACACACAAAAAACCCCAGCAAATTAACTGTGCTCTAATGCAGTAATGTGAACTCACCCAGTGCTCGGAGGAAGAGTAATGTGGGCACCATTAGGCAGTGAGCACCAGCATGCTGCTTGTTCCTAATAAGCCAGAACGTCTGGGCTTAACATTGCATGCAAACACAGACGATTACCGTATTTTTCGCTCTATAACACGCACCTGACCATAACACGCACATCGTTTTTAGAGGAGGAAAACAAGGGAAAAAATATTCTGAATGAAACAGTGGACGTATCATTTTTGTGCTTCATGCTGTGGCCACAGACATGTGATCTGATGGTGAATTTGGGGTGACCCAATGCAAAAATCCTGAGAATCCCTGTGGATCCATGCTTTGTAACCACGTTTTTGCACCATTGCAGCCCCAGGCAACAGTGGGTGCGTGATTTTTTTGGGGGGGCAGGCTGTAGCCATGGACATGCTATGTGCTCTGATGGTGAATTTTGGCTGACCCAATGCAAAGATCCTGAGGATCCATGTGGACCCATACTTTTTAACCACGTTTTTGCACCATTGCAGCCCCAGGCAACAGTGGGTGCATGATTTTTTTTGGGGGGGACAGGCTGTAGCCATGGACATGCTATGTGCTCTGATGGTGAATTTTGGCTGACCCAATGCAAAGATCCTGAGGATCCATGTGGATCCATGCTTTGTAACCACGTTTTTGCACCATTGCAGCCCCAGGCAACAGTGGGTGCATGATTTTTTTTGGGGGGGGGGGACAGGCTGTAGCCATGGACATGCTATGTGCTCTGATGGTGAATTTTGGCTGACCCAATGCAAAGATCCTGAGGATCCATGTGGATCCATGCTTTGTAACCACGTTTTTGCACCATTGCAGCCCCAGGCAACAGTGGGTGCATGATTTTTTTTTGGGGGGGGGGACAGGCTGTAGCCATGGACATGCTATGTGCTCTGATGGTGAATTTTGGCTGACCCAATGCAAAGATCCTGAGGATCCATGTGGATCCATGCTTTGTAACCACGTTTTTGCACCATTGCAGCCCCAGGCAACAATGGGTGTGTGATTTTGGGGGGGCAGGCTGTAGCCATGGACATGCTGTGTGCTCTGATGGTGAATTTGGGGTGACCCAATGCAAAGATCCTGAGGATCCATGTGGATCCATGCTTTGTAACCACATTTTAAGTGGGGAGGGAAGGAAAAACACAGAAGGCTAAGAATGCAGGAGAGGGCTATAACGTGAGGAAAGGAAGGCAAAAGTTTTCCCCCACCCACCCACACAAGCCAGCCAGCCTGCGCTCTCTCTCTCTCCCTCTCCCTCCCACCAGCATGACAGAAGAAAGCATTTTAACTGCATTAAGAACTATTTAGCAGCGAAACCTAAGCTTTGCCATCCCTTAAGAGGTACAGACACTGTAATCTTCCAGATCGCATGAATTTACAGGCAAAACACTGTTTAAGGATTTCATCCTTTTAAATGGAAGAAAGCATATTTGAATGCTGTGTGTCTTTAAAAACAAAAAGCAGGAAGTCAAATCAGAATTTTAAGCCGAACCTGTAATCTCTCTTCCCTTCACAAACATTGTTCCCTCCGGAGCAGGGAGAGGATAGAACGAGGGACGCTCTGCTCTCCCCTCTACTTGCCTGGAGGGGAGGGGCTTTCCCTGCTCTTTGTTCCGTTTGAGCAAACACAGTAACGAAACAGAGCAGGGTGGGCAGTAAGACCCTGAGGCAGAATGCAGGAAAGCCACCACTTCCTCTCTCACGGAGCTCCCTTCTCCCTGAAGCGCGGTTTGATTTTTGCCTCATTTTTCGGCTCCAGGGACCACACATTCGCTGCATAACACGCACAGACATTTCCCCTTCCTTTTTAGGAGAAAAAATCTGCGTGTTATAGAGCGAAAAATACGGTATATCTGAGACCACTTCATGTATTACAGTTCTTTGTGTGGATATAAGCTTAATGTAGAAAATGGACAAAGCTGCACCTAGCGCCATATTGTCTACACTAAGGTGTGAATCATCTCAGGTTTGCAGGCCAAATGCAGCCAATCAAGACGGCTCTTCTCTCTTTCTCGCGACTCTCCCTAGTCCTTGGGGGAAGTCACACAACCCAGTAAACCTACAGCTGCTGAGA
The DNA here is from genome assembly GCF_964188315.1 of Podarcis muralis. NCBI lineage: Eukaryota > Metazoa > Chordata > Lepidosauria > Squamata > Lacertidae > Podarcis > Podarcis muralis. The sequence continues at coordinate 9,943,692 of NC_135663.1, forward strand.
CTGGTAGTTCCATTTGTGGAACACAGGGGATCAAGAGCAAAAAAAACCCCAACCAATTATGTGCCTTCAATGGAAGACTTAAGATTGCCATCTCTCTTCCTTGCACCACCATTCTGGGTCTCCACAGAGCTGTCAGGCCCAGATTAACCTTTTTTATAATTAAAAAAACCACATTTCTGATACGGGGCCCACTCAGCCTTCCTGAAGCTGAGGCTCCAATACTTTGGCCACCTCATGAGAAGAGAAGACTCCCTGGAAAAGACCCTGATGTTGGGAAAGACTGAGGGCACAAGGAGAAGGGGACGACAGAGGATGAGATGGTTGGAGAGTGTTCTCGAAGCTACCAGCATGAGTTTGACCAAACTGCGGGAGGCAATGGAAGACAGGAGTGCCTGGTGTGCTCTGGTCCATGGGGTCACGAAGAGTCGGACACGACTAAATGACTAAACAACAACAACAACAGCCTTCTTTTGCCCTTGATTTTAAGTCAACGTGGGCTCCGAGATTCAGGTTTTACCCCAAAATTTTGCCTAGAAACCAAAAGGCTATTTGGCTCTTTTAACCTTCCAGGGCTGGTGGAAGGTCCTCACACACCTCAAGACAAATGCAGGGCCTCCCTGGTTTATTTTTAAGTTTTCTCCCCAAGTTAAGGGAAACAGGGGACAAGAATGACAGACAAGGCCCACATTCTGCACTCTCTCTCTCTCCCCACATGGAAATCAAGGTGTAAAGCAGGAATGTGGAAATATGCCTCACACAGACTCAGATCATTGGTCTGGTTGATTCACTATTGCCTATACCACTGTTTCCCAAATTGGGTCTCCAGCTGGTTTTGGACTACAACTCCCATCATCAACTCTAGCTAGAAGGACCGGTGGGCAGGGATAATGAGAATTGTAGTCGAAAAAGAAGCTGAAGATAGTAATGATATCTCCAGCACATACTCCCCAGATCTTGTTTGACTCCAGATCCCATCAGTGCATGGCCAATGGGACAGGGATGATGGGAGTTGTAGTCATCTGGAGGTCGTCATGTTGGTTACCTCTGGTGTACACTGGCAGTGGCTCCCCAGGATGTCAGACGTGATTCTCTCCCAGCCCTACCTAGAGATTTTGGGGACTGAACCTGGAGCATGTGAGACAAATGCTTCTGCCATTAAGCTGTAGTCCTTCCCAAGTTAAAGGCAAGTATCCCTTGGCAACAAAACTCTATAAAGTTTTTAAAGATGCTTTGGCAGAGTTGCTGTAAAGAAACCACAGCTGTAGAGATCCTGAGCAATGCTTCTCTAACTCTCATCGCCCTCAAAAGCTTGCCCTGATGACAGAATTCACATTTATGCTTGTAAGTGAAAAGAGAGGCCCACTTTCTCAGCGGCAAACCCAGTCCTCTCTTCCTCCCAAGAGTTTTAAAAGGCTTTTAAGACTACAGAATGTTAATGTTGGCAAAGGTCTATTTTAAGCCCTTGTTGATGTGTTTATATGGGTTCTTCCACAGCAGGACTCATATTTTCGGTTTAAGATCGGAAAAGGACTAACGTTTAAGAGCAGTAACACAGCAGGTGCAATGTGCAGTGATTTAAGACATGCAATGATGTTTATGGGATGCGGGTGGCACTGTGGGTTAAACCACAGAGCCTAGGACTTGCCGATCTGAAGGTCGGCGGTTTGAATCCCCGCGACGGGGTGAGCTCCCGTTGCGCAGTCCCTGCTCCTGCCAACCTAGCAGTTTGAAAGTACGTCAAAGTGCAAGTAGATAAATAGGTACCGCTCCGGTGGGAAGGTAAATGGCATTTCCATGCACTGCTCTGGTTTGCCAGAAGTGGCTTAGTCATGCTGGCCACATGACCCGGAAGCTGTACGCCGGCTCCCTCGGCCAATAAAGTGCGATGAGCGCCGCAACCCCAGAGTCAGCCACAACTGGACCTAATGGTCAGGGGTCCCTTTACCTTTACCTTTAATGACGCTTATACCATGGCAGTAACTCTTATTTACAGCAAATTTGGACAACTGTCAAGTCAGAGCCGAGGAGACAAAGGCAGATTCGCACACTCAGAAGTTAACTGCTCACCAGGCAAGCGATCTACTGTCATAATCAATGTAATGTGGGAACAAGCAAGCTCATGCAATATGACCCAGTTCCTGCCTATAAGCTAGAGAACTGCAAGGCCATTTTTCAGTCCACGGAAGGAGAGCCACAATCTTATGTGAGTTCAAAAACCCCACATTACATTGCTCATGCATGTAGACAGGCTTGCTAGAGTTGGGTTTTCTGTTTGCTTGCTTGCTTTTGCAAACTCTGTCCTCAACATATTTCCATAGCCATCTCAGAGAGCCATGCAGTAGGCTCTCTCAAAATGTGTCGGACATGGAGATGTAGTAATATAATTAACCCTGGTTTTTATGTCCTTCTGCTTTGGTGAACTTCTGAGTGGCAGTAATGCTAGTTTCGAAAGCTTGGTCAGAGTGTCCCCCTCTTCCTCAAATTCAGTTCTATATTACACAATATTCTTTTAAGCAGTTAACAGCATAGAAGGCAAACAGGAAAAACAGAACTAACCTGTAACAAAACAAAACAAATCAGCACTGTATTTACTGATCTGAGAATGCAAACATTTTGCAAACTAATTCATTTCACCCCAGTGTTAAATGCAACATAAGTAAAAACTACTGTAACAATGTTTCCCAAACAAGTTGTTGCAAGTGATTGTAACTGCCAGCCAGACCAAGTCTTCACTTTCAGACCACAGATATATTCTACACAAAAACAGCCAGATCACACAAATGGAATTGCCCATATGATATTATTATTATGATATTAGCAGTAACTAAGAGATGTTAACAACAGCCAAGATATGGACTAATCTCTCCACAGGAAAAAAAATAAAAACCTGAGCAGTATTATTTGGTGCAAAAGTAAGTGTTGCCTCACATATTCTGTATTTCTTGTCAATGTTATGAGAGGTAATCCTGAATGCTGACTGCAAACTAGGAATGCAGCAAACATCTAGATCAAGGGAAGTAATAGTGCCACTGTATTCTGCTCTGGTCAGACCTCACCTGGAGTACTGTGTCCAGTTCTGGGCACCACAGTTCAAGAAGGACACTGACAAACTGGAACGTGTCCAGAGGAGCGCAACCAAAGGTCTGGAAACGATGCCTTATGAGGAACGGCTAAGGGAGCTGGGCATGTTTAGCCTGGAGAAGAGGAGGTTAAGGGGTGATATGATAGCCATGTTCAAATATATAAAAGGATGTCATATAGAGGAGGGAGAAAGGTTGTGTTCTGCTGCTCCAGAGAAGCGGACACAGAGCAATGGATCCAAACTACAAGAAAGAAGATTCCACCTAAACATTAGGAAGAACTTCCTGACAGTAAGAGCTGTTCGACAGTGGAATTTGCTGCCAAGGAGTGTGGTGGAGTCTCCTTCTTTGGAGGTCTTTAAGCAGAGGCTTGACAACCATATGTCAGGAGTGCTCTGATGGTGTTTCCTGCTTGGCAGGGGGTTGGACTCGATGGCCCTTGTGGTCTCTTCCAACTCTATGATTCTATGATTCTATGATCTGTGAATTAAAACAGGAATACTAAAAAATAAATAACAACAACAACAACCCAGATTCTAGCAAGGACTTTTCTAAGCAAAGTCTGCTGCCATTTTACATAGCCTTGAGTACATTCTCTGACACTCCATACTAAACCACATACTGTTCTTACGAAGTTGTTGTCTATTCAGCCCAGTGTCAGCATGCAGCATCCTGGAGTAGCTGCCAGGTGTGCTGAGCCCCTGAAGGACCTACTGCTACACAGGTGCCTGCCGTGGAACTTCAATGCACCTGCCCACTTGGTTTTCAAACCAAGGTACTAAGTATCCTGGAATCACCATTTTAATTTTGCACAATGCTGCATTAGGGACAGGAAGCAGAGGGGAAGCTAGCTCAGTACTGCTTGCACTGACCGGCAGAGACTCTCCACACTTACAGGGAGCCCGAACTGGAGACGCTGGGACTTGAACCTAGGAACTTCTGCTTGCAGGGCAGAAGCAATACCACTGAGCCACGGTCCACCTCTAAATGGTGGCTCTAAGTCGCGTCTTGCCCACCAAAGGAACCTTAACCCATGGAGAAGCAGGCCCACATAAGGACATCTCCTCCTCACACCTGGAGCCAGACCTGGGACAACTGAATGGGGTGTTCAAGGACGGACCCACAAGAACATACGGTGACTCTCCAAAAACAACAGCTGTGAAATGAAATTGGGTAGGAAGGAAATAGAGGGGAGGGCCATAAATCAGAATTTGACTTAATCGACAGCAGCACTTCTAATAAATATAATAAAATATAATAATAATAATAATAATAATAATAATAATAATAATAATAATAATAATAATAATAATTTATTATTTATACCCCACCCATCTGGCTGGGTTTCCCCAGCCACTCTGGGTAGCTTCCAACAAAACACTAAAATGCAATAACCTATAAAACATTAAAAGCTTCCCTAAACAGGGCTGTCTTCAGATGTCTTCTAAAAGTTTGGTAGTTATTTTTCTCTTTGACATCTGATGGGAGGGCATTCCACAGGGTGGGTGCCACTACCAAGAAGGCCCTCTGCCTGCTTAACTGTAACTTGGCTTCTTGTAGTGAGGGAACCACCAGAAGGCCCTCGGCGCTGGACCTCAGTGTCCGGGCAGAACGATGGAGGTGGAGACGCTCCTTCAAATGCAACATGGAATTGAGTAACCTTGGAGTCAGCTGTCACTTTGCTTTGTTTTGTTTTTTAAAAACCTAAGTTTCTAGTCCTCAGCTGTTAGAAAGGGTAGGTGTGGGAAATAACTTGCGAGATTTCAAAAGACAGGAAGGGCAGCAGTGGGAACCAAGCGGGATTTGCTACGGGCAGGACTTTCACTTTGTGCCATTCCCCATGAGTAACGGGAGAACAATAAAAATTGTGCAAACCAATCTGGCACAGCATCCAGGTTAGCCTGGCACAGAGTGTTATCTTTATCTCCGTTGTGGAGTATGCGCAGGACTGCCTAGAATTCTTACTGAGCTCTCCTGAGTTACGGTACCAACATCTGTTGGTGAATCAGAGAACCTGGTTTCTCAGCCGTAAGCTCAGAGGGTGACCTTGGGCCAAGTCATCTATCTCTCAACATCAACTTCCCATCTGCAAAAAAATAGTACCACCTCCAGGCTTTATTGCAAAGACAAATGGCATAACAATTACAACAGACTTTGCACACCAAATATGGCAGTGTAATAAATCAGCCTCCAATTACATACACCGCCTTGATATTTTCCATGGGATTGACTGTGCTATCATTGAGCCATTCCACCTCTTAGCTGAGCAAACATCTTCTGGAGAGAAACCTATTAAAAATAAGCTCCTTTACATGCAATTCCTATTCAGAATTTATGCCTTCTTAAAGGTAACAGGAAGCTAATAATACTAAGCCCTGGTTATCTTGGTGTGTTTTTTATGGCTCTAGCAGATGGAATGAGTGCACTAGGCCTAAAGCCAGATTATACTAGATCGAGAACTCAAGATTTCTAAATCAACTCAACAGAACCTTTAGACTAACGCCTAGCTTTCACTGAGGTTGTAACTGAGGTTGTATCAGGGACGCAACGCTCTGACTTCAGATGGGGGCTAACGTTACTGAATGTTCCTTCCATTCATAACATGCCCTCCCCATAGAAAACTAGGTGTCAAAATGACAGCCTTCTGCATGAGTTGCTAGTTTTCTATGTGCAGGGAATTTCACCCGCCCTCTGCAAGGTATGGTTGCAGCATTTGGGGCTACAGTGGTACCTTGGTTCTCAAACATAATCCGTTCTGGGAGTCCATTCGACTCCCGAAACCATTCAAAAACCAAGGCGTAGCTTCTGATTGGCTGCAGGAGCTTCCTGCACTCAAGTGGAAGCCGCGTCGGACGTTCGGCTTCTGAAAAAAGTTTGCAAACCAGAACACTTACTTCCAGGTTTGCGGCGCTCGGGAGCCAATTTGTTCAGGAGCCAAGCCGTTCAAGTACCAAGGTACCACTGTATTTAGTCAAGTTTCAAGTCTTGTCTGAGTGACGTCTACGCTGGCCTGGTCATGTCCCCAGAATGGAAGATGGCAGGATTCCCAAGGATGTGCTCTATAGGGAGCTGGCTTCAGGCACCAATTCCATTGGCAGACCATTTGCAGATGTCTGCAAATGTGGCAGGAAGGCTGGCAACATCAACCCCGCTGTGTGGGAATCCCTTGCAGATAATCGCAGTGCCTTGAGATACAGTGTCAGGTTGTAAATCCATTGCAATGACCAGAGGAGGAAGGACCTATGTTGTCAGTGTCCCTTCACCTTTCTGTTCCTTCTCAACCAACACATTAAACTTGTTTGCTGCATTAAACCAGAAATAGTCTGCTTCTCTCTCTCGGCTAATAACGTAATTAAAGAAAGCCATTTCCCAGCCAAAAAGACAAGAGAGCATATCCCCTCCTGCACTGCAAGGACTAAAATTAAACTTCTGGCACTGTTTATAGAGGCAGGATTTGGACTCAAACTCCAGAAAGGTGTCAAAGCCAATTTTTTCCCTCCTGGGTAAAATTAAACATCCACATGCAGCATCTGCTGAAGGTCAGGACTGATGTTTTCAAAGCATCCTTCAAAATGATTGTGAGGTTAATGGCTTTCCATTTCCAGCATCCCACCCAGCTTCTGCCTGCCAAGGCCAGAGGGCAAAGAGACCAATCATGAGGCAGCAATCCTGATGAGCACTTCCTCACCTGGGGACAGGGGCAGCCTGTCCCATTTTGCCTCAGGGGGTGAGATAGGAAGGTGCCAACACACACACACACCCATGCTTACCATCTGGCAAGATCCTGAGCAGCAATATCTTGCCAGAAGTCACCGTCACAGGCTCTGCCCCACAGGATTCCACCACCTGAGGCAGTTGCTTTGATCTGCCTCACGGTCAGGCCGTCCTTGCCTGCAGAACACAGCAAAGCACTATGGCTAAAGATAAAGGTAAAGGGACCCCTGACTGTTAGGTCCAGTCACTGACGACTCTGGGGTTGCAGCGCTCATCTCGCTTTACTGGCCGAGGGAGCCAGCGTTTGTTCGCAGACAGCTTCCGGGTCATGTGGTCAGCATGACTAAGCCGCTTCTGGCAAATCAGAGCAGCGCACGGAAACGCCGTTTACCTTCCCGCCGGAGTGGTACCTATTTATCTACTTGAACTTTTTGGTGTGCTTTCAAACTGCTAGGTTGGCAGGAGCAGGGACCGAGCAATGGGAGCTCACCCCGTTGTGGGGATTCGAACCACCGACCTTCTGATCGGCAAGCCCTAGGCTCTGTGGTTTAACCCACAGCACCACCCACATCCCGCACTATGGCTACTAACAGTCTTTTAGCACACCTCCGCTTTGTCTCTCTCTGCCCCCCTCAGGTGGAAAACATGTGATTCTCCAACATGGGCCAATGGTCAGGAATGATGAGAGGGCCATAGGGTTCTTACAAGGGAAAAATGATATCACAAGCTACCGTAACTCATTGCACTTTCCCGGAAGATGTAAGAATATAAGGAGAGCCTACTGGATCAGGCCAATGGAGCATTTATCCTGTTCTCACACCAGCCAACTAGATGCCTGTGGGAAACCCACAAACAGGATCCGACAATAAGAGCATGTGCCCCTTCTGCAGTTTCCAGCAACCTCCTCTGCCTGTGGAGGCAGAAAGTAGCCAACATGGGTGGCAGCCATTGAAACCCTTCATATGAAGACATAGCAGAGAGAAACAGCCTATGCCAGGGGTCAGCAAACTTTTTCAGCAGGGGGCCGGTCCACTGTCCCTCAGACCTTGTGGGGAGCTGGACATCTTTCCGCAGGGCCTGCAAGACAGAGTTGTTCCACCAGGCCTTTGGTCAGGGCGCAGCCTGACTCCCTCCTCTGGCAACCTGCACAGAATTTTGCTTAACGGTTGCCATTAATTTGATTTTAATTAATTTTTATACAGTGGTACCTCGCAAGACGAATGCCTCGCAAGACAAAAACTCACAAGACGAAAGGGTTTTTTGTTTTTTGAGCTGCTTCGCAAGACGATTTTCCCTATGGGCTTGCTTCACAAGACGGAAACGTCTTGCAAGTTTGTTTCCTTTTTCTTAACACCGTTAATACAGTTGCGACTTGACTTCGAGGAGCAACTCATAGCACGCGGTGTGGTAGCCTTTTTTGAGGTTTTTGAAGACTTTGGTGATTTTTGAAGCTTTTCCAAAACTTTCCCGACACCGTGCTTCGCAAGACGAAAAAATCGCAAGACGAAAAAACTTGCGGAACGAATTAATTTCATCTTGTGAGGCACCACTGTAATAAAATGCTTTTAGAATGTTGGATTATTTGATTGTTTATTTGATTGTTGTTAGCTGCCCTGAGCCCGGCTTCGGCTGGGGAGGGCGGGATATAAATAAAATTATTATTATTATTAATTATTATTATTATTATATTTGGGGGGGGGATGAATTCCTATGCCCCACCAATAACCCAGAGGTGCATTTTAAATAAAAGCTCACATTCCACTCATGTAAAAACATGCTGATTCCCGGACCATCTGCAGGCTGGATTTAGAAGGCAATTGGGCCGGATCCGGCCCCTGGGCCTCAGTTTGCCTACCCCTGGGCTATGCTCACGTGCAGCAACAGCAGAGACCATGTGAATCAGACCCACTGTTCCATCTTTCTCCAGACTGCATATACACCGACAGGCAGTGGTTCCTCAGGATCTCAAGCAGGAAACTTCTTTCCCATTGCTGAAACTGCCTGCAAAGCAGATGTACTACCACTGAACTTCCCCATCCATCACCCGCAGGCAATCTTTATCTCAGCCTAGGCAGCCAAGCAAGGACAGAACTACAAGATTGCTTTCAGAGATTCTGCAGCAGCACAGTAAACAGAAGAGCTATTTGCGACAGCCTCTTCTTGCTCTCTCCGATTCCAATAGGCATGTGCCATTAAGGCGTTATGAGCTGGAAATTTATGGGGAAATTGGTGCACATTAAGAGACTACAGTACTACCAAAGGCATCTTTACCCCCCCAAAAAAAAAAAAAAACTCCACTGTGGTGCCTTGAGAGCCAGTGTGGTGTAGTGGTTAAGAGCGGTAGACTCGTAATCTGGGGAACCGGGTTCGCTTCCCTGCTCCTCCACACGCAGCTGCTGGGTGACCTTGGGCTAGTCACACTTCTCTGAAGTCTCTCAGCCCCACTCACCTCACAGAGTGTTTGTTGTGGGGGAGGAAGGGAAAGGAGAATGTTAGCCGCTTTGAGACTCCTTCGGGTAGTGATAAAGCAGGTTATCAAATCCAAACTCCTCTTCTTCTTCTTGACACAGTCTGCCATTCCTCATCCCCAACTAGCAGAGAAGGTCCATTCATCCAAATGCTACTACCTGTAATGATCTGCTGCTTCTTTCAAGAGACAAAGCAAATTGGTAGGCATTTCATGAGCACACACTGCGTGACGCAGCATGCTTTCAAATGAAGATGCGTAACAGCAGCAGGCCACCAGGAAATATTGCTTTAAAAGATAAGAACTAGTGATAAACGTTCTTTAAATATACCAGTCATGGGAAGTTAGTGGGAGAGGCAGTAGGGGGCTATTTAGGATGACAAAATTATAACTCCAGAATGCAACTTCACTTGAGGCAGAGAAACTATGAGCGACCGCCAAGGCACAGAACCTCTCCTCTGACCTGCAAACACAGGTACTCTTAACCTGAACTGTTTTTAACCATTCTGCAATGCACCCCAAGCAGATCCCGAGACACCATATAAATAAATATAGCCACAATGTAGTAGAGACAATATAAATAAAGCTGCCCTCAGGAGATCCTGAGCTGCGGGGTTAATTGAAATACAGTCAGGATTTCAAGCCGAAAGGCAGAATGGAAAAAGATGCAGACAGATCTACTGCATCTTTCTGTTAATTGCTTCTGGGCTCATACAAAAAGGGTCCTTCTACAACTTGGTGCCCTCCAGATGTTTTGGACTTCAACTCACCCATCAGCCTCAACCAAGCATGGTCAGAAGAAAACAGCTCTCAGTTTAATCCAAGCTTGTATTTCACAAGTTAAAGCAAAGTTTTCAGACCTTCTAAAATTTCACCTTCTAAAATTAAAACCAAATTGTTTCAATTCTGCATTTACAAGCAAGTAAGGAAAAGCCATCAAATTTGGCACCAACTGTAGAATTCAAACTTTTAAGCAAGTTTATTATCTTTATGTATCCCAGTAGTGATGTATGGAAGTGAGAGCTGGACCATAAAGAAGGCTGATCGCCGAAGAATTGATGCTTTTGAATTATGGTGCTGGAGGAGACTCTTGAGAGTCCCATGGACTGCAAGAAGATCAAACGCATCCATTCTTAAGGAAATCAGCCCTGAGTGCTCACTGGAAGGACAGAACGTGAAGCTGAGGCTCCAGTACTTTGGCCACCTCATGAGAAGAGAAGACTCCCTGGAGAAGACACTGATGCTGGGAAAGATGGAGGGCACAAGGAGAAGGGGGCGACAGAGGACGAGATGGTTGGACAGTGTTTTCAAGGTTACCAGCATGAGTTTGACCAAACTGCGGGAAGTAGTGGAGGACAGAGGTGCTTGGCGTGCTCTGGTCCATGGGGTCACGAAGAGTCGGACACGACTAAACGACTAAACACAACAACAATATTTGAAAATCTGTGGGGAAATGCCTGATAACTCTCCAGAATGATGCTCAGAACAACTTTCAGACACCAAGAAGAGGAAATTCTATTATCTCCATATCTCCTTGCCCCTCACTATGATTAGCAGAAGCATACTAAATTATTGTTGAACCAAAATAAAAAAATTCCTTCCAGTAGCACTACTGGACCAACTCCAGACTGGCGCACTCCAGACCAACACGGCTACCTACCTGTAACTAAATTATTGTTGTTATCATTATTAACTTACACATTTTTAATGAGTCACTCTTTTTCTTTTTCTTTTAAAAAATGAACTCAAAGTGACTTACAAAAGCCCAAATGGGCTTCTAAGTGCTTTACAAGCAAACAAAAACCCAATGACACAAGCATTAAGATAAAAACATCTGTAGTTAAATGACATGGTTAACTGGCACAATAAAACAACCCTATTAAAAGATTAAAATGTATACTTTCATAATTGAAATATCAAAAAGCCAATCCCATTTATTGCGAACTATGCAAACTAAAGAACTGTATGCAAATGTGTATGACTAGTACAAGTTGTGAAATCCAGCTTTCCTTGGCAGAGAGAACGCACTTTCCCACAGTCATCCTTTGGCCACTGTGAGAACAGGATGCTGGACTAGTTGGGCCATTGGCCTAATCCAGAAGGCTCTTATGATGTTCCTATCTGTCCACCTAGACCAGTATTGCCTTCTCTGTCTGGCAGCGGCTTTCCAGAGTCTCAAGAAAGGAAAAGCCAAAGTCTCAAGAAAGGAAGAGTCAAAGGTGCCTCTTCAGCTGAAGTTGTCCGTGTCTGAACCTGCAGGCAAAACACACATGCAAAACTTTGACTCTGCCACACTGAGATGCAACCTGTCCCTTACAAACTTTGGCACTGCCCTCAGTTTTATCCAGCAAACAATATAGCGTGGTTTGAAGAGTTGAAGCTCCTTCCTATGTTGTGAATTGCCCAGAGATCTATGGGTGAAGGGTGGTATACGAATTTAAAAAATAATAGTAATTCCTCCAAGACAACAATGCCCATTTACACCACAAAGAACTCATAACCCACCTGCTCTCAGCAGCCAGAAACACCATAACCAGACACTGGGGAGACCTGTCAGGAGTAAGCATGGACCAATGGTACCAAATAGTATGGGAAACAGCCCTACTAGAAAAATTAACTAATAAACTGAAATTGACACGGGGACAAACAGAAGAAGACGCCTTCACCCCAGTATGGCTCCCCTTTATCACATACACAGCCCAACAAGACAATGGCAAAAACCCACCAACAGCATACAAATCAATATGGCTAACCTGATCCAAAACACCCACCCACCTCACTCACACACGAAAACAAAGATCACCACATCCAATCACAAACAAACAATCACACCCTAGGCCAACCCCAACCTCTCTCACCACCAAAGGAACACAAGTGAACAACACAAACAACGCTGACACCAAACTCTACATACATTAAACATAATAGAAACACCGCCACCCGACCCCACCCCCATCCATCTCCCCTCTCTCCACCCCCCCCTTTCTTTCTTCTTTCTTTTTTCTTCTCCCCCTAATGCCTCAACAAATGAAACGGATTTGTAAAAATGTTACATGGAAAAAAAAAACGAGGCACTACACTTCTGTAAAACAAGAAAATCCTTAATAAAATAAAATAATAATAAAAATAGTAATTCCAAAACATTCCTATTTTAGAAATAAACTCAATTTACTTTGGTGAGTTTTACTCCCTTATCCTGTAAAGTTACGGATTTCAGCTTTTATTTGTTTCATTAAATTTACCATATATGCCGCTCGATTGTAAGAAAACCTCAATGCAGTTTCTGTCTTTTGTCTTTCACCAGGCCTTCTGAACATCACCTGAAGCAAAAGTACAAACTCAAAAGTAGAACTTTTCAGCGATTCCAAATGAACAGCCCACAGGAAGCCGAAATATTCACAGTCTTGTGTCACTTTACTCACAGTACATCAAACACCGAAACACGTTCATGTTCCCATGACCTTAATTCAATCACAACATTGATTTGTGAATCCTGCAGATTTTGCCTCTTTCGATCCCATCCATTTTAATGCAGTTCTACTGCATGTTCCATAAATTCCCACCAGAATTACTATATACCAAATAACATTACATTAAATATCCTATTACATACAGTATACCCATTTTTTCATTCTGTCTCGTTGTTTTCAGCCATCATTTGTCTCACAAGCATCATCAATATGGCAACAGATTTATTGCTGCTATATAACGCAGGATATTCCATGCAAAAGGCAGCCTGTTTACTCTACAAATGTCACATGCAAAGTTCAGCAATAAATAATTTCTAAAAGCACAATAGAATTTGGCGTTTCCAGGAGACTAACAAACCCTGTCATTTGAGAGTACAATGGATGCTCGGCTTGCGAATGTGATCCATGCGGGAGGCACATTCGCAACCCGCAGCATTCGCAACCCACAGCGCCACATCTGTGCATGCACGGGTCACGATTTGGCACTTCTGTGCATGCTCAAAGCGTGAATTAGCGATTCTGTGCATGCGCCGAAACCCGGAAGTAACCCGTTCCGGTACTTCCAGGTTCGGTGTGGTGCGCAACCTGAAAACGCACAACCTGAAGCGTCTGTAACCCGAGGTAAGACTGTACTACTTGTAATCCCATACGGGAGCAAGGGGTTACTAGGCGGTGGACAAAGTGCGCTCTGCACATTATCAGGAGCAAGCTTCGGAAATTCTAGCTGTTACAAGGCTGAACTTTCAGTATCCACAATAGGCTCTAAAGAGTAGCCCTGGTTTGAATGTCCCATTGAATTCTGTTGGGCTTGTATAAGAGTTCGTTCAAAGCAACGGTATTTGGGGTGAAGCCACGCAAGTTTCCAAAAAGGCACACAACACCTAAGTCCCAAACAGCATTCGCTTGAAAAATTCCTATTGAGAATGCATGCACGATACTAACATTCTTCGTCTTTCAAGCTTTTCTCTCACACATCTGGGTATTAAAAAGGTAAAGGTACCCCTGCCCGTACGGGCCAGTCTTGACAGACTCTAGGGTTGTGCGCCCATCTCACTCAAGAGGCCGGGGGCCAGCGCTGTCCGGAGACACTTCCGGGTCACGTGGCCAGCGTGACAAGCTGCATCTGGCGAGCCAGCGCAGCACACGGAACGCCGTTTACCTTCCCGCTGGTAAGCGGTCCCTATTTATCTACTTGCACCCGGGGGTGCTTTCGAACTGCTAGGTTGGCATGCGCTGGGACCGAGCAGCGGGAGCGCACCCCGCCGCGGGGATTCGAACCGCCGACCTTTCGATCGGCAAGCCCTAGGCGCTGAGGCTTTTACCCACAGCGCCACCCGCGTCCTTTTTCTGGGTATTAAAGTGTGCCTTTTATAGGGTCATCCTGAGCATGTTCATTCAGAAGCATGTCCCACCACGATCAAAAGGATTCGCTCTCTAGGAAGACTGCAACCTCAATCACTGTCCTTCCTCAGCCGTCACCAGCATTTGAAAACCACCAGGCATATTTTGCACCTGGCTATTGGCCACTTGTGACCAACTGAACACGCCCAGGAGCCAGGATGGTGCCTGATGCCTCCACCATCTGAAGGTGCACGCCCAGGGATCCTTGAATCTTGGTTGTTTTCACACACCGGGAAGACATCCTGTAGAATTCTATCCAAGATACTTTATCTGTCCAATCAGAAAGAATTTCAGGAACCATAAACTCACATTGAAAAATACATGTGGCCCCAAAATGGCAACTAGACATTCCATTCTGGCAACTGTAACCCTGGTTTAAGGAGCCATTTGGCCCCTAGGTCATATTTCTGATTTTCTAACACTGCTCAGCCATCATCACTTTACCATTTGACTGCACCCTGTGTGCATAGGGTGGGGAATCTGTGGCCTTCCAGATGTTGGACTCCTAACTCCCCATCATGACCAAATGTCAGGGATTATGGAAGCTGTAGTCCAGCAACATCTGGAGGGTCAGAGGTTCCCCACCCCTGGCATAGTCCTCAACCCAAGGACCCTGTGTTTATGTGGGGGGGTTGTCATAGACAGGGCAGGTGAGTTTGGGGGTCAGAGAACCCAGGTGTCCCCTCACTTCCTTCCAAGCACATGGCCAGGCCAGAAAAAGATATTGCCCAGAATGTTGGGAATTGGGCTGCTTTAAAATATGTGAAACTGAATAGCATCTATGATATGGTAGTGATGATACTGAAACAGCCAAACTATAAGCCTACACGGTGTGCATGTCATTGTGCTGCTCCCCATTCGTTTTCAGTGGGGCCTGATGATGAAATGTGCACACATACCACGTACAAAGTATAACATGGGGTGCAAATCAGCTAGGTTTTACTCAGAGCAAACCTATTTAAATTAATCAACCTAACCAAGTCATGTTCATTTATTTCAATGGGACTACTCTGAGTAGCTGAACACCACCCATGGATCCTCCCCTCTAGTTATCAACTTCTGAGACCAAGGCCAGACCAAGGTACCTGGAATTAGGTGTAAGGTTCAACTGCACTGAGCCAACATTAGCCTGATAGCCAGATATGATAAAAGCCGTTAACCTTGATCAGAAAGTTTCTGCTCACATCAGAATGCTGAGGCCAGGAAATCCCAGAGATTATAATCAACGAAGCGAGCTGCCTTCAGAGTATTTCAGCTTCATTTCTGACTGCACTATGGAGAGGACCCTGAACTCCCTTGGGGCTAGGATGGACGGGACTGCTTCAGGATTATATGCAAGGATGTAGAAAACTGCAAGAACGTCCATCCATTTCTGCTCATGCAGCACACACAAAAACCAGTTGCAATTTCCATCAGATGGACAAGAGGTAGGCAGCAGAGTAAATGTTGTATATTGGCACAGTTCAAGCACACAGTTCTATGTATTTGTTCAGGTCATGCACACACAAAATTGACTTCTGTCTCGTTACAAAACAACACATGTCATTCTCTCTTACCAAGCGCAAGATGCAGTGTCTAAAAAGGTCCGCACATTCACAGCAATAACAATACTCAGATCCGGCTTCATAACATGACATAGTCAACTCATTAACTGCTGTGTTGTTACTTAGATGGCACCAATTGTATTATCTCCATTGATTTATATATGCCTTAATGCCAAAACTGGATTCTAAGCAGTGTACAAAATATTAAAACTAGTTGCACAAACATTTAAACACACAATAAAACAATGTCACAACAGAGACACACACAGAGGTCAGCAGCATTTGAAAGCACTGAATGGTAAAAGTAGGGAAGAGTTTTGTGAAATGTCCCCCTCTGAACCCCCTTGCCTTGACCTGACCCCCCCCCCCAAAAAAATTTCAATGCAGTCCCCGAAGGAAAAAGCCACAGAAGCATTACATATAACTGAGACGAGAACTCTTGCTTTTTAAAACCAAAGGTGGTAAAATTAAAGTTACAAACTTTCAGGATGGTACTTGACACACCTGCAAATGAATCACATCTGCAGCTGCATAATATTCTAGCTTAATTTGGGCAAGACATGTGGAAGCTGAACCAACAACAAAGGCTTAGGAGTGCAGGTGCAGAATACAAATTTACATAATAGGCAATACTCATTGAGAGGAATATAGAATAAGAAAGTTGCTCCAGGTCTTTCCCAGTTTATTTACACAACACGTTGTAACATTAAACTCTGTGCAAGAATAGTAAGAAATCTGACCACTTACAAGAGTTTGGAAACGGACGTGGTGTAGCGAGTTTATTAGTCCTTGAGGAGCTTGACTCTGAAATTAACTGCAGAATAGTTGCACGCTTTTTCCTCCCTGCGATTGTGTGCCTCTGAATCACCTGTTTAAATCTCTACACTTGTCACAGAGTAGAAAGACGGGTTTTATACCGGCTTTTCCTTCTGTCCCTTTCCAGTTTTCTTTTCAGTTATTTGTTGACTTAGGAAGAACAATGCTCCCCCAGAGCCGTACATCCTGCTCTAATACCAACCATCGTGCTTTTATCACATTTGCAAACCTCTCCCTCAAAATACCATTACAGTTCGGTTGCCTGCAAGCTTCGAATTGTTATTTTCCAGGCACTCAAAGCTCTGCCTGTTTTAGCAGGCATGCGGCAAAAAACACAGGACAGTTATGAGGCCCAAGGTGGGCCTGATACACCTGCGAGCTATGTTTGGCTTGGTAGGTCACAGGTTTCAGAGGCAGGTGCCAGCCATACAGGTAATCCAACTCACCTCCTTACAGGTTCACAGAGAGTTTGGAACAGCTGAGAAAAAGGAGGCTACTGTAAGGGGACAAGTTCAGCAGAGTGCTAGGACATAAATCACTTAGTACGAACCACAGACACCTTGTTTTTTTATTGTGTTTTACACAGCAACATACCATCATATTCCACATCCCTGTGTGAGACACTCCAGAAGACAGGGGCGTAAGCCCCTGCAAGGAATCAAACAGCCCTGCTAATCACTATCCCTCCCCGATTCACCACGAATAATGAATTCATTCAAGCTCGAGTAGCTAATACAACAAAACACAGGCGTCTTGCAAAAGGCGTAGTACAGTACCTGTGACTCAAATCCAACTAGAGTCAGTGGGGCTTAAGCCTCATAGAAATGAACAGGACTTAAGACAGTCACAACATACATAATCTCCATTCATGCAATAGGGCTTAAAAGAAGCAACGGAGTTTAGCTGGATCAGGACCAACATTTATATTACAGATTAAGGGCCGGGTCAAATGTGAAATGCAGCGTAATGGTTCCACCTGCTCTGTGGCTTTTAGCTGTTTCATTGGGCTTTTTTATTTTCTGCTCTGCACCCTGCCCTGGTATCCATAAAGGGCGGTACATAAATATTTTTTAATACATGTATAGATATACCCTAGGGCTGGGAGATAGGCAGATATATCGTCAAAAACTGGTTTGAAGTCCATATCATGATATCATTTTAATGTTTAACCTGTCAATTATATCACAAATCAGGGTGGGTGCGTGTTATGCAAAAACCACAATGCGGGGGAAACCGTGAAACCAGCCAATGCCTCTGCATAGCTCCATCCTCATTCCAGACATCGTGAAATATCGGTATATTGTGATGTTTAGCTGCTGATATATCACCATGTTGGAAGTCAGATATCGCCTAGCCCTAGACAACAGACTGTCTGGACAATGTCATACCTGGGAACAGGTAGGGGAGAAAGTTTGTCTGAGTTCTCCGTTTACGGGGAAAAAATCCCCACATTCATGGAAAAGTCATCCCATCAGGGAGAAGAACAGGCCGCAAACCTTCTCCATAAACTGCAAGGTGGATATTCAACTTGGGAGTAAAACTGAAGAAATCAGGTTGCTCCTACTACAGGGGTGAGGAATGTTTTTCCACCCGGGGGCAAGATTCCCTAATGGGCAATTTACTAGGGCTGAATACTGGAGGTGGTTTGGGCCACAGGAACAAGTGGGTACACACCCCTCTCTATTCTCCATTCAGGCAAGCAAGGAGGAATATAAAGTTCAAGCACACATTCCAGTCTGGTAAAGACACGAAAGGAGGGTGCAAATCAAGGTCACTAAGGGATGTGACCTGGGGAAATCAAGTGTGGTTGGCGTGGCCATGTGAGAGTCCCAAAAAGCCAGACAGAGAGGCCTGGGGGTGTCATGGACTGGTTGGACACAAAGGAATGGTGGGAGGAGCTAGCTGAGGAACCACCAAGGGAAGAAGGTTCAGAACCCTGGGAGTGGTGGTGGGACAATGACGAGTGGTCAGAGGGAGAAGACCAGGATGAGAAGGTATCAGAAGCTGAAGAGGTAACAGGGCTTAGTGAGCTGAGGGAGTCTGTGGCAGAGAGAAGTCCAGAATCAGAGGCAGAAGCTCTGAGAGGAGGGAAGCCAAGAGGCAGAGATGAGTCTGGCTGGTGAAGAGTCACAGGTGTGACAAGCTGCTATGACAAGCTCCTATCCCTCCTGGTCTCCCAGAACCAAGAGAGGCATGAAAAGGGTGGAGGAGAGGTTGGCTTCACATAGGCACAGTCTCCAATTGCTTGGGGGGGGGAGGGAATCTGTAGAGGAGGGGAGTTAGGCATCTGTGGGGAGGCAGACACCTTCCGTCTCAACAACTGCTTCATGGGGACAAGACCTACCACTGACGAGTTGCTATGCTCATTAGACCTGACATTCTTGTGCTGATAGTGTCTTTGCTAATAAAGGGTTAACTCCAACTTACACTGTGTGATTTATTGCTGGCTAGCTCCTGACACAAGGGCCACATTCAGCCCCTGGCCCTGAGGTTCCCCACCCCCCATACTACTGCCTCTTCTGCACCAAAGTTGCACATTGCCAGATCTTCAGACACAATTGTCATACAACCAGGCTATGGGGAAATGCATTTCCAAGAAACCAGACT
Source organism: Podarcis muralis (assembly GCF_964188315.1). Classification (NCBI taxonomy): domain Eukaryota; kingdom Metazoa; phylum Chordata; class Lepidosauria; order Squamata; family Lacertidae; genus Podarcis; species Podarcis muralis. The sequence continues at coordinate 9,962,791 of NC_135663.1, forward strand.
AAAAGGAATATTCATAACACCGAAAATAGCTGCAATCCTTTCCTGTAGGACCTGGTTACCAATGAAATCTCCCCAAGAAACTTCAGGCACAGAAGCTTACGAAAGGGCCAAATATGTGCCGAATGGTTCTGTAAGCCCTCTGTACACACACGCTAAATCTCCTATATTGCGCTGCTCACCGATCCATCAGGCTGAACACTACACCACACAGGAGGGGGGACGACCTGACCTTATCAATACTGGTTTAGCAGTTTGAATAACCAAATTTGCTATGCTGGGACAGGAAGCCTCCAGGAACTAATGAGGAAAGTTTCTTCCCCCAACACCACCATAAAAAGAGATTTCCTGTATTTCTAGTTAGAAGTGGCTTAAAGCGTTGTGAAGAGAAAGTTCCTGCGCCAATCGCGTGCCAGTTTTGACGTATTTTACGTCAGAGAACAGAAGGAGCATATTGAAAAGGAGCTTTCGCCTCTCCTCTCTCAATTGTACAGTATGAGCTATCAGCAACACGATAATCTCATTAAGCTGAAAACTGAGAAGGTGCAGAGTCTACAGGCTATGTGCTATGTTCTAACTGTGTTCCTGGATACTGGACTTCCATAAACAAAGACTGACCGAATGCTGGATAAGCCAATCCATTTCTTTATTTCTGTACACGCTGACATCTGGCTGTCTTAATAGCAACAGATGGTCAGACAAGGGAGCTGTTGCTTTAACCAAGCAAACCGTTAATTTCTTGTCAATATTTACACATTCTTTCGAACAATGCAACCATTAGGAAGCACTTAAAGAGAAATGGAGATGGTAGCAATTACCAAGGCCTGGTGCATCCATTTATCCTCATTAACTCCTCGTTAAATGAACCAGATACTTGATAGGAATATTTATTCCCTACTGAGCAGAACGTTTGGTATTCGGCAGACTTCTTCTCCCTCTTCAAAAGAAAGAAATAATTTTGTCTTATTAAATTGGCTTTTCAAGGCTGTCTAGCATCAGGTATTACCGGAGCCCTGAGGTGTTAACAGATATTAATTTGCACCAGTCGATTCGCAGCAACTAGCCATACTTCCGTTATCGATGAAACTATTCAAATGTGAAAGCAAGAACTGTTCCTGGGGAGTCAGCCTGACTTGTAGCTGTTGCAACAAAACTTTCTCCAATTAGGTTCTAGCGCCCTCGCTAACAGCCAGGTAAGCTCAAGAACAACATACTTTACAAGCAAATAATGGTCTTAAAGTAAGTTGTCTCACCATGTTCCCTATAAGTTTGTCCTGCGCAGCAAAGCTACTAGTTTACCAAAATGCATGTCGAGAATGAAGGCTCTTCACTTCCTCAGCTCCTAATTTTATCCAGTGTGCCTTCAGCTCTTTGCTTTTTCAAGCATCTGCTACCTCCACCAACCCATTTTCCCACTGCTACCTGCTTAGATGTGTGCTTCGTTCACAGCACCCCTGACTTCCAGACCACTTCTTACTCTTTCCCATCTCAGTTCTGCTTGCCAGCCCCACGGCTGAAACAATACAAACTTTCCTGGCCCCAGGTCCTATGTGAAGTTTCCTCCCACCCCCCCAAAATCCTGCCTTTTCCTGCTATTCCTTTTCCCCCTCTACCCAACTTTCTCTCAAATTCCTGCTTCTCAGACTACAGTGCTGCTTTTCACCCTCCCTGTTCCTTAAATTTCCTGACCTCCTTGCTTCTAACATCCCAGTCATCCCAACTACCTAATAGCTTCTCCCGGAAGTACCTTCAGTACACCATATGTGAATTTCATTTCTCTCCCATCCAAACTGACCTTTCGCTTCGCTCACAGAAGTTGCACTGTTCTTTATGATTCCGTTGTGAACACCTACACTGTAAGCAATGAAAACATGACAACAAAGGAGACTGGACAATGGGGAATTAGGGAGCGGGGGGGAGGGGATAACCAGGTTTATATTCTATAGTAGCATGTTAAATCCTACAGGCCCCTTTTCACATTACGCAACATCAGAAAGTGGGGATATTCTACTGATAACATGGGATACAATGTCCCGACTTATCAGTTGAATGGAATGCTGACAGAATGTGCCAGCGACACGACTCGCGGGGACATTCATTCCCTAGGTGGGTTCTGAACCAGGGGCTTAGGAAGGGGGACGGGGGGTCCCTCCATGTTCCATCATGGAGGGGGTTGGCAAATTATCAAGGAACAATTGCTGCCCTACTAGGGCGGTTCATAAAAAACTTTTTTTAAAAAAAATGCCTGCTCCAAAGGTCTTCTCTTACTACTCTAGGGATTATATAGCTATATATGAAATTTCATGCAGATCAGTTAATATCTTGACCCTCCTCCATGAAGATAGCTGTTTACTTGGCCATTTTCCTATGTCATGAAGTCTGAAATTTCAATTCAGTGGAGCACTTACTGTTCCCAACCCTAACTCTGCAGAAAGCCATCTAATTAGACTTTTATTTGATTTTGGCATGTTTTTAGGAGGTAATTTAATTATTGTTTGATTTTATACCAGTGTTGTGCATCTGATGTTAGCCGCCCTGAGTGCAACTTCGGCCGGGGAGGGCGGGATATAAATAAAAGATTATTATTATTATTATTATTATTATTATTATTCCTTTGTAAGAAAATATGAAATAACGTAAAACCATTTTTGCAGGCAAAAAAAAATCAATGGGGGGGGGAGGTGACTAGAAATTTTCCACACCGGGTACCACCTTCCTACGCCTCTGTCCTGAACACGCAAAACCAAACTGCATCACCCATTATCAAAAGCACATGTAAACCTAAGCCTTTCTGCAGGGCCAGCCTACAGTGGCAATGATATGCTAGCTGCGTTTGTCTCCACCTGAAAGGCTTGCAGCCTCTCCTGCTGTTCTACAGCACTGTGTGGATGCTTTGCAGCCAAAGTTCTACTACAATACCAACAGTAGCGATGAGAAATGGTGGCTTGACATGTAATAAGCCCTATGTATCCTTGTGATTTCTTAAATACTGAAAGAACAGAACACACCCACCCAACACCCAAAAGGTGGTATTGCTTTCCCATGGTTCACTGCAGGCTATACAGCAGGCTTCGTGCATTAAATAATCAAAGAGTCCTGTGGCACCTTGAAGAGGCATCTGAAAAACTGGGCTTCCGTCCAGGAAAGAGCCTATGACATAATAAATTTGTTAGTCTTTTAGGTATAACGGGACTCTGGCTGGTTTTGCTTCAAGAGACTAACATGGCTACTACCCCCTCTGGAAATTTTTACATAAAATAGTTTGCAAATCGGAAGCTGGCCTCAGGCATGTTGCCTCTTCCTCTCCACTCCCCATTATGCGCAGTGCATGTCTCTCTATGCTATATTTGTTCTAGTCTGTTGTCGCGCTGGTGACAGACTGTGTATGCTCCGGGGGGAGGGAAACACTGGGGACAGGCAGGGCAAGTGACCGAGGTGGCAGGTGGAGGGGTTGGCTTGCAAAGCAAACCTGGGCATCAGCCCCTAATAACATACTTGCAATGGGAAGCCAGAAAAATTGTGGCGAAAATATGGAAAAGGGAGCAGAAATTGTTGCAGTTTGTGTACCGTCGGGAACTCAAATCAGACGAGCACAGACTATTGGTATCCATTAACATTGTTGCTGTTTTAAAATCTGCAAATGGTATGTTATTAATTACTTTCTTTACATTGTTTCAATGTTTCCTTTACGCCGAGATGAATGCAACTTACGTACATAAATAATTACATATGTTATGTAACCTAAGTTAAACAGCAGACAAATACAGTGGTACCTCGGGTTACAGACACTTCAGGTTACAGACGCTTTAGGTTACAGACTCCGCTAACCCAGAAATAGTACCTCGGGTTAAGAACTTTGCTTCAGGATGAGAACAGAAATCGTGCTCCGGCGGCGCGGCGGCAGTGGCAGGCCCCATTAGCTAAAGTGGTGCTTCAGGTTAAGAACAGTTTCAGGTTAAGAACGGACCTCCGGAACGAATTAAGTTCTTAACCTGAGGTACCACTGTAATGTAGTATTTGGTGGAAACTGAACAGCAGCAGAAGAGAAACAGCGCTGGTGGTCATGAATACAGGTTGGAACAGAAACACCTGCCTTCTGTACATGCCTAAGCCTCATCCACATCCTGCAACTGCTGCTTTATGGGGAAGAGTGAAATGAACCGGATGTCCTCCACACATAAAGGCCTTCATATGGAATGTGTGTTTGAGTGAGGAAGGTACTTGACTGCTTCTCCCCCAGGGGGCCACCCAGTAAGCAGCGAGAAGAGAGAATGGGCCACATGTACAGCATTCATTGCTCTGCCCCCTGTTAAAAATGTTTCATTAGGCCCCCTCATCCACCCTCCTATTCCAACGCACAGTTCACAGTTCCCAGGAATTCTGAACGGCCTAGCAAAACGCCCCTCAAATGCAGATAAGAATGGAGGGAAGTTTGTATATTGCAAGAACCCGAAGAGTAAAGTCACATGCCTCTGTGGAACCCCTGAAGGAGCTCTGCCAATATGTGAGTTGCACAGTATGAGGGAGGCAGCAGATCTTGCCACCCCATCCAATACCCTCCCCCTGTGCAGGGCTTTGCTTTTCCACGTTGACTTATATGGGAGAAAGTAAAGCTGGGCACTTGGATAGGGGCCAAATTTTAGGTTCCGTGTCTTGGTCACACTAATAGTGCAACAGATTTCGGGCGGGCGGGGGAACCTTTGTGGAGATTAGCCCATATAGCAGAGGAACGCAATCTATATTCAATCAAATTATACCACGCCACACAAGAACAGGAAAGAGCAAAGTGCAAGATGCCCGATAAGATTCTAGATCAAGAACAGTTGCAACTATTAATAAGCAAACACAGGTTACTCAGGTTGAATAAGCTGTGCCACAAACTGTACAGTGATGAAAGCAAGAAATGCAAAGCTAAAGGCTTACCTAATCCCTAACACAATTTGAAAAGGAGAAGAAGTTTCACCCCACTTCCAAGAAACATTATGTGCAATGGAGATCCACTCACATATCCTGTCTCCTAGCGGACACACAACCAGTGAAAACCAAAGCAAGGAAAGGAGGGGGAGAAGACTGCAAACAAAAGGCAGGCTTATTACGACATTATAGTGATCTAAAGGGGGGGGGGGTTGTACAGAGAACAAAAGGATGCTAAGACACCAAGTTTAGCAGGCCAAAAAAGAGGGAACGGAGCACACAAGCATTAGCAGGAAGTTTATTTCAAGAAAGCAAAGGGAAGGTTGTGCAAGAAGTTAATTCTACTACAGTGTGGACATGCAATATTTCCTCTTAGCACAGTGTAAGATTGTTTGGATATTACATGCCTTATAGAAACACGTCTTTCTAGAAATGGGGAGCCGATGCCACTTCATCCGATTTAATCAACACCAAGTCCTTAAACAATGCTTTTGTGTTTATCCACTGTCGTTCTTTTTCTAAATGAAAACGCAATGCTAGACTGAACTGGAAATGCAATATTAAGCAGGTGAAGAGAGGAGCAGGTGTAGGTTCCATACCACCTTTCAACAAGACTAAGCCACCTGAACTGAAGAAGGCTCAACATTTTGAAGAGTGCAGGGAAAACATGCGAATTTTGTGTTTCAGATCCAGGAGGATACACACACACACACACAAATTGAATGCAATGGTTTCTACAGCCATCCAAACTGGCAAAATATGCACACTGCAAAAAAAAAAAAAAAAATGCTCTTTCTATAGATGCACAGGCCCTGAGACTCAGGCTGGGGCTGACGATGTGAATTAGTCCAAAACTTTTGCAGATCATTAGGTTGGTGGAAACTGAGTGAAAGGGGAGAAGCAAAACCCATACGAAAGAAAAACGAGTTGAGAGGCATATCTGTTTTATTATTTATTATTGTTATTGTGTTGGCCTGTAGGCACTTAACAGTCAAGTTTAAAAGCAACATCTATCAAAAATGTAAACAACTGAATCAATACATAAAGCCTTGCCAAGGGGAGCAAGCAGGGAATGACTTATCAGCAATCCAGAGTAGAGCTTTTGACTCGGTTGGATCAAACATCACCATACGCCCAGGAGAAAAGGAATGTCCTAACCGTGCACCAATAAGATGTTAGTGTCAGCACCAGACAGACGTCACTTGAGGGAGCATTTCACATGCACAGGAGGAGCCACAATCGAAAAGGCCCTGTCTCCGTGCTACCTTCCAAACCTCTCTCACAAGGAACCACACGATGAAGGATTGTGCTATTTCTGCACAATCAAGCTTCTGAACAAACAAATATATACTAGCTATTGCTTTCTAGCAGACAGGTATTACATGAGGGAGTGTCTGGTTTGCATGAGTTATTTCTAGAAGTGGGCCATGAAAACCTCACTGTTTCTCATCCCACCAAGGTTACTAGGATGCACTTTAAAAATCAGAACTGGGAAACAGTTGTTTTGCGTTAAGAGCGAGATCAGCCCTTGGCAAGATCATCATCACCTTTCTTACTTGACAGATCAGGCTGCAATTAAACATTGGTACAAAAAAGCATTTAGTGTCGCCTTTTCCCTACACCTTGAGCTGTCTGGGGGTGATGGAAACTGAAAGTCCCAAACATCTGAAGAAGGTTGGAGAAGGCTGGTTCAGAGCAGCAGAAATGACACAGTGAAAGATTTCTTTTTTCTCCTGAACACTTCTCCACCAGATGCATGGACAAGATTCACACAGTATTGTATTTCACCCCATAACCATTGCCACCGCATAATCGTCACACCCTGTTTTTTCAGTCCCAAAATTGGGTTAATTACCTTTCATCGCATAATCGCGCTGGTATAATTCTGTTCGTCTCACTACCTAAATGGAGCAGCAATTTATTCACCGGTAGCCTATGGATACGCATTTATCTCTTGTGCATTGCCAGTATACCGCATTTCCGTAGGCACAAAGGGAGCGGGCAGGCAGGCGAAGCTGCCATAGGTGAGGCACGCGATATGGCAAGACTTGCATCTTCCCGCGACAGCTAAACTGTACAGTGATACGTTAACATGCAAGGACTGTTAAGTAATAATAATTTTTTGCTTCACATAATGGTCGCACCCCGCATTTTTGCAAAAATATGCGAAACAATTGGCATAAAATGTGGAGATTGTGTTTGGGAATTACTGTACCTCCCAAGGCACTTCTCTTGCCTAGCACCATGGCCTGACCTAGTGCCCCCCCATTTATTTGCCCAGCCAATACCAGTGTCAACACAGCACACTTCTGTCCCTTCAGGAGGGACTGAGCTTGGTGCCTGGTGCTTACAGACCACAAACGTGTGTCCAACCCTTCTGCTCTTTCCTCTGTTTAAGCCCAAACCTTGCAAATTCCCAAGAGAAACCCTTATTTGCCACAGTGGTGAAAACTGGAGGAAATGGGCAGGTAAGAAGGTAATTACTACAGACAGGGCAGAGTTCCAGAAATACATTTTATCCATGCTTTTTGCTGAGTGGAGCCTTTAAAATAAGCATTAGCCTGGTTGAAACAGGAGAGAATGAATTGTGCGTGCAGGCGAGTGATCGGACTGGCAGAGGAGGGATAGAGAAATCCGTCCTTCTGCACGCAGTATAAAAATGCTTTATTTTCTTCATTTTGTATGCCTATCACCAGCAGGCTAGGGGGTGGGTGGAATTACAAGCTAGTTATGTTTGCAGACTTGATTTACAAGGCTCTACTAGCAGCAATAGATGGTGGTAGTTCTGGCAAATAAGTACGCCGGTCGATAGCTAAGTCGCTACCAGCTCTTAATGCGCCTCGTCCCAAAGCCTCAAATATATATCCCCATCTCACAACGCAAAAACCTCCAAGCCCAATTTTCCTCCCTCATCGCTTCCCACTGCCTCCTTCCTCAGTTGTTCCACATGCGAGTAACACAACTCCATCCAACTTGCCATTGATCTCCCCAAACCATAGTCAAGTCAAAACCATGGGTTACGCACAGTTGTGTGTTCTGAATCATGCAATGCGGACCCAGCTACAACCTTGGTGGGAAGGTTGTTTAGCCTTCCCCCCACCCCTTAAGCCATTTCTGTGCAAACTCCATAAGTGGATTTTCCCCTACAAATGAAAAAGACCCAGGCCCTCAACTTTCTTCCCGCGCCATGGAAAAAAGCAGCTGGGAGAAGTGATTTTGAAGGAGTAAATGGCAGGAGGGAAAATATTTAAATGGCTGCTCCTGCCTGCTACTGTCCCATTCAAGACAGCAGTCTCCAGAGTCTGCTTTTCATGTTTGTTTGTTTTTTAAACAAAAAAATTGCACAGGCAAAGCGACACACAACTCTTTGAAACATGTAACTTGGTCCTCAACTTTCAGTCCCTGGTCTACCTGGGCTTATAAACTGAATGCTTTCAACCCCAAAACCTCATCTCCAAATATTCCCTTGGCTTATTAATAATATCTGTGCTCCCCGACCTCCACAACTTGCTAGTTTAGATTTTTAATTCTGTGGCGGAAAAGGACTTCCATTTTGCTTATGAGACAGTAAGCGATGGGGCTATAAAATAAATATGCCCCATTCCTTCGCTGCCCCAAAGGCCTCTGCTCCATCCCAGCTGTGCTCAGATTCCAACACTCCCTTTGCAGTCCCTCTGACCTGACCCCTACTATTTCCCACATCTAGTGTTCCTGTATCACAAGAGACCTCTATCAAAAACACACTCCATCTGCTGGCCACCTGAAGCAGAAAAAAACTCTAATCCTCCCACAGATCCCCATTGGTTGCCTTGATATAAACCTCAATGCTACTCTATCACTCTCTTCCACTATGCAAATTATATCTCCCAGCTTCCTTCCCACAACAGCGAGAAATAATTCCCTTTCCCTGTCTCAGCCAATCCTGATTGTCTAGCTCACCCTAAACATATCCCTCTGGGCAAACTATCCTTGCATATCCAGCAACTCACTCACTCTCTCTTGCCTCCAAGCAAGCAGCCCTTGAAACCCAAACTCCAGTATTGCTTTCCAAACTACTTCGCTTGCCAATCTTTCCCCACCAGCCCACACCCCCAAACGCCTAGCCTCTCTTTGGTAACCCTACATCTTATATCCCCAACCCTGCTGCTCTCTTTGGACAACCAGTGCTGACATTCTCCCTGATCCTTTTCACCTCTCTGCCAAATTGCCTTGCAGTCCATCCATCAGACCTTTATGCAGTCCCTAAACAACTCCTGAGATTCTCTGCATTCCCACTACTTTCCCCAGACCTCTCAAATATTGCCCTTTCTCCTCTTCTTCCTGCAACCCCCAAAATTCCCTGGGTCAGGTTTGGCTCCCTGCAGAGTTTCATTTTAGCCAGAACTCACCAAACCTTAGCTATGTGCATACATGGCTTCCCATGCCCAGGTTCAGCCTCACAAGAGAGTTCGTCGGAGCATGTGCAAAGTGCTTGCCTTTCTCAACTAAGTAACCATGATCACACCTGATTGTAAGCAAGAAGAGCGGGTCAATATGCGCAACTTTCGGGCAAGTCTGAACACACAACACCCCTTCCATAACCGTATGTCAGAACTTAAACCATCGCCCCCTCCTGCCCAAACAAGAACCCCCCCCCCACCTCTAAATCCTGCACTTTTAATCACCTACCCCCATTGCGGTCACTTCCCAATATATGGAAGTTAGATGTGACATGGGGGGGGCACTTTGCACATGCTCTGCAGCATACATTTTTACAGTCCTTCCTATGTTCCCATTTCCACCACCACCAATATCATTCTACCCTCACACACACACAAAAATTGTCTGCGGTCTTATCCCCACTTTGTGCCTGTCAATTATTTAAACCTTGTCAGCAGACCCGAGCAAAAAGCTTTGCTTTATTTTAATCCAGGCTATAAATAAATAAATAAGCACAAGGAAATATTTTTTAAAAATACTTTTCTTCTCCAAGTCTAGCAAACTGGGAAGAAGTCCTGTCCGAAAAAAGTACTTTTTTCTGGGGGGGTCTCAAGAGTATGCAGTACCGGCACCTTCTCCCCCCCCCCAAAAAAAAAAATTGTTAAAAGTGTGGCACTTACTACAACAACTTCATGGTGTCTAGCAGCACCTTAAGAGGAAAAAAGCACTACCCCAAACTATTTTCATGTAGTCCTTAGAATGGATTTGGGGGAACCAGCTTCCAATCTCGCCTCCCTTCCATCCACGAATCTCGCTCCCAGCCTTAGCCTACCTGGCGGGGCGGTTGTGAGAACGCAAGAAGAAAAGCGTCAGGTGGGAGCAGGTGCAGTGGCGTAGCGTGGGGGGTGCAGGGGGGCCGGCGGCACCAGGCGCAACATCTGGGGTTAGGGCAAATCCACAGGTTAGGGGGCGCAAATCCACGGGTTAGGGGGCGCAAATCCACGGGGTAGGGGGCGCAAATTACTTGCCTTGCCCCGGGTGCTGACAACCCACGCTACGCCACTGAGCAGGTGAGCTGTTTGCGGGAAGGAAAGCGATCGGGAACGCGAGGAGAACTCCTTCGCCGGCCGCCCCCGCGACCCGCCCTCCTTGGCCCACCCCCTTCCTTACCTCCGGGGGTCTCCTTTGCGTCTCTCCTCCATCGCGGCGGCCGGTCGGGGCTGCCGGAGCAGCAGCAGCAGAAGAAGAAGCCTTCGGGGCGAGCCGGGAGCTGCGCGCGCCCCGCGTCCTCCTCCTCCTCCTCCTCCGGAGTCCTTCCCTCCTCACACGCCGGAGAGCGGCGAGCGGCTTCGGCGCAGCCCCAGTAGCTCCGGCAGCGCCACCCAGCGCAGCCCGGCGGCGGGCGGAGGGCGAGAGAAGGGAAGGGAGGGAAAGAAAGACAGACAAAGTCGCCTCAACTTGTCAGTCCGTGGGTCCGTCCCCTCCAGGAAGGAGAAAGGCAGCGCGTGGGTCTCGGCTCCCTGGAAGGCGGGCGCGCCGTGCCCCCTGCCCGCTCGCCTCGCCTCACGTCAGGGGGCGAGCCAGCGAGGCAGCCCCTCAGAAGAAGCGCTCCTCCGAGGCGGCGGGAAGAAGCGAGCGCGCGGGAGAGAGGCGGAGGCGACGGGGAGAGAGAGGAGACCCGGCAGCCTCCAAGCGCTGGGAGCTTCCTCGCTTCGCCCGTCCAAGATTTAAAGCCGTGACTCGGTCGCCTGGGCGCCGCCTCCCTCTCTCTCTCCCGCCCGTCCCCACCTCCTTCTCTCTCCTCCTCCTCCTCCAGCCGGATCCCATTCCCTTGCCAGCCCTGGTGCGCTCTCGCCGCCGGGAAGCGTCACGGGGGCCCCGGCCAGCCGGAGGAGGAGGAGCCACGCCGCCTCGGCTCGGGAGAGCTAACCTCCGGCCGCCTTAGAGCTCCCCCCTCAAAGGGGGGGGGGAGCTCCCAGGAGGATTTTGCCGTGGTTTTTCCCCACCTTGGGAATTGGAGTCCCTCTGGGGCGACGGGCGAGGGGTCGCGCTGGAAGGCAGGCCGGTTGGGGCCGTGGAGGAATTTGCAGCTTTTTTCCCTTAGGGGGTTGGTCTAGATGACCCCGGGGGTCCCTTCCAACTCTGCAATTCTAGGATTCTGTTATTCTTCCATTTGCAGAACGGGCGAAGCTTTGCAGGAAAAATCCGAAGCCAGCATGGTCAAGCGTTGCAAACGGACTGGAGTAAATTTCTACGACCTCTAAAAGATTATTGCAAGCAATTAACAGCGCTAGCAGTAAATTTATATGATATTTAAAAGATTATTGCAAGCAATGAACATGGCTAGCAGGGTGATCTGAAGACTTGAAAGGAGAAGTTTTCTACCTTTCTACGTTTATTTAAATTTTGAGTTGTTTTGTATTGAGTGTAATTGGAATTGGAAAACGTATAAAATGCAATGATCTAAAGGTTAATTTTGAGGGGGGGGGGGGTCGATAGGCTCTAAAGAGCCAGGGAGGTAAAGTGGATAATAGTGATGTGAATGTATATTATTAAATGGAATATATATATATTTGTTGTTTAGTCGTTTAGTTGTGTCCGACTCTTCGTGACCCCATGGACCAGAGCACGCCAGGCACCTCTGTCCTCCACTACCTCCCGCAGTTTGGTCAAACTCATGCTGGTAACCTCGAAAACACTATCCAGCCATCTCGTCCTCTGTCTCCCCCTTCTCCTTGTGCCCTCCATCTTTCCCAGCATCAGACAAAAGGGTTTTCCCTTTTGGAGGCGCTTCGCAAAACGAATTTCCCTATGGGCTTGCTTCGCAAGACGAAAGCCCATAGGGAAATCTCCGGGACAGCGGGGAAGCGCAGCGCGTCTTCCCCACTGTCCTCGGACCTCCTCCCGCCGCCTGGCATCGGAACGAAGCTCCGATGCCGGGCGGCGGGGCAGGAACGCCTTCTCCCGCCGCCCGGCTTCGGATGGCTTTCCTGAAGACTTGGGGTGGGAGGAGGGTTTTCCTTCCCACCGCCAACATTCAGAATGCTGTTCTGAATGTTGGCGGTGGGGAGGAAAAACCCTCCTCCCACGCAAGCCCCGGGAACAGAGGGAAAGCGCTGCGCGCCTTCCCCTCTGTTCCCGTACCTGTCCTGAAGGCTTGCGGTGGGGAGAAAAGCCCTTCTCCCCACCGCCAGCCTGGCAAGCGGTTTCCCTAGGAACACATTAATTGATTTTCAATGCATTCCTATGGGAAACCGTGCTTCGCAAGACGAAAAACTCGCAAGAAGAAAAAACTTGCGGAACGAATTAATTTCGTCTTGCGAGGCACCACTGTATATTATTAAATGGAAAATAAATAAATAAATAAATTATATATATATTTATAAATATTATTATTCCATTTTTCTCTCTCTCACAAATGCACACACTTTTAGCCTGGGCAGGTGCTTCTTATTATTGTTGTTTGGCAGGTGCTTCCTATTACAGCTCAGTTGGCAGAGCATGAGACTCTTAATCTTAGGGTTGTGTTTTCGAGCCCCACGTTGGGCGAAAGATTCCTGCACTACAAGGGGGTTGGACTAGATGACCCTCACGGTCCCTTCCAACTCCAGGGATTTATGAATGCTTATTATTGTTCCAGGGACGCGGGTGGCACTGTGGTTTAAACCACAGAGCCTGGGGCTTGCCGATCAGAAGGTTGGTTTGCATCTCTGCGACGGGGTGAGCTCTCGTTGCTTGGTCCCTGCTCCTGCCAACCTAGCAGTTCGAAAGCACGTCAAAGTGCAAGTAGATAAATACCGTATTTTTTGCTCTATAAGACTCACTTTTTCCCTCCTAAAACATAAGGGGAAATGTGTGTGCGTCTTATGGAGCGAATGCAGGCTGCGCAGCTATCCCAGAAGCCAGAACAGCAAGAGGAATTGCTGCTTTCACTGCATAGCGATCCCTCTTGCTGTTCTGGCTTCTGAGATTCAGATTTTTTTTTCTTGTTTTCCTCCTCCAAAAACTAGGTGTGTCTTGTGGTCTGGTGCGTCTTATAGAGCGAAAAATACGGTAGGTAACGCTCCGGCGGGAAGGTAAACAGCGCCGTGTGCCACTCTGGTTCACCAGAAGCGGCTTAGTCTTGCTGGCCACATGACCTGGAAGCTGTATGCTGGCTCCCTCGGCCAATAAAGCGAGATGAGCGCCGCAACCCCAGAGTCGGTCACGACTGGACCTAATGGTCAGGGGCCCCTTTACCTTTACCTTTATGAAAAACAGCCCAATGGCACATTGAAAAACCAAACCCATTCATTGTGGCATGAACATTGTGCCATAACGGGGTAGATTCTGGCCCAAAAAAGGTTCCATCATAGTAAATATCACTTTTAAGGAGCCGCCACGTTCCGGGGGGCGGTGGGGGGTGTGGAGAAGAACATGGCTGCCTCCTTGGAATTTATTCAGCATTAACTGAAGAGCCACTTTTGTGCGTAGTACAGGGATTTCCCTCTTCCTCTTTCCTACCCTACTGGTTGCCTCATGTAATCTAAAGGAAGTGCTTCAGGGCTATTGCAAAGTAAAAGCCTTTCTCCCCGCCCCCCAGGCAGTATATTCTGTATGTCTGTGTCCCATGGGGAGGCCAGCCTTTTTTTCACTGGAGACCAGTGGGGGTTTTTTTGGGGGGGACGCAGGGGTACGCATACCCCGAAACATTTTGTGAATCTAAGTTTGGCCTCGTTGAGGGGCATTATTTCAATATGAGTAGGAAAATTAGAGTACCCCTAAACTTTTTTTAAGGAAGAAAAAAAAAGCACTGCTGGAGACATTTTTGTTGAGGGAATATTTATGTTTGCCAGCATTCCCAGAAGAGACACCTTCTCTTGTTTTAGAATCATAGAATAGAATCATAGAATCATAGAGTTGGAATAGACCACAAGGGCCATCGAGTCCAACCCCCTGCCAAGCAGGAAACACCATCAGAGCTCTCCTGACATATGGTTGTCAAGCCTCTGCTTAAAGACCTCCAAAGTAGGAGACTCCACCACACTCCTTGGCAGCAAATTCCACTGTCGAACAGCTCTTACTGTCAGGAAGTTCTTCCTAATGTTTAGGTGGAATCTTCTTTCTTGTAGTTTGGATCCATTGCTCCGTGTCCGCTTCTCTGGAGCAGCAGAAAACAACTTTTCTCCCTCCTCTATGTGACATCCTTTTATATATTTGAACATGGCTATCATATCACCCCTTAACCTCCTCTTCTCCAGGCTAAACATGCCCAGCTCCCTTAGCCATTCCTCATAAGGCATCGTTTCCAGGCCTTTGACCATTTTGGTTGCCCTCTTCTGGACACGTTCCAGTTTGTCAGTGTCCTCCTTGAACTGTGGTGCCCAGAACTGGACACAGTACTCCAGGTGAGGTCTGACCAGAGCAGAATACAGTGGCACTATTACTTCCCTTGATCTAGATGCTATACTCCTATTGATGCAGCCCAGAGTTGCATT